>NW_021144822.1:0-82500 GCF_900634625.1 Parambassis ranga | reverse complement strand
AGAGCGGTGGCTGCTGCTGAATGCCTGTTGTGATTCCAGCTTCCTATTATTTAAATTATGATTATTATGATTATTATTATTATTATTATTATTATTAGTGCTCTGAAATTATGCCGGCTTTCACCAAAGCCCGGTCTCTTCACGTTAACTTCCCTGAGCCACTCGTCCTCCTCCTCCAGCCAGCCCTGATGTGCGATCGGACCCTCGCATCTCAGCTTTAAGACAGACTCTTACCCAGGAAACTGCTCCGCGTCCTCCGCAAGCCGCTCACGTGTCCATCAGCGGCGACTCAGCAAAAACCGGCTGGATATCAGTGAGGAGAGCCAGTGAAGCCTCTCTCTCTCTCTCTCTCCACGGTGGCAGCGACAGAGAAACAGCGCGTGTGCGTTTCTATGGGCAGAGCGGTGGCTGCTGCTGAATGCCTGTTGTGATTCCAGCTTCCTCTGTACACTTTATTAATACATAAAGACCATCTTCGGACGTACGTTGTCCGGCATTTTAATCACATGCACCACAGCGATTCCTCATTCATCCTTACCAGTGGCTGACTCTGCAGAATATTTATTACGACAATAAACAGGAAACAACGGCGCGAGTTCAAACCTGCCAGCTTCCCTCTCATCGCTGTCAGACTCACAGCCACACCCGTGGCCGGCTGGCTGTTGGGAAATTATTATTATTGTTAGTGCTCTGAAATTATACATAAACGGACTCAAGCACAGGACGGGAGACAGGCAGAGGTTAAATTAAAGTAGTTTATTGTGGCCGAAAACTCAGGGAACACAGTTCAAAAGTCACCAAAGCTCGGACAGGAGTCACAGATCAGCAGCCAGGGTGAAAGGTGGAAAATAACACACGTTAACTTCCCTGAGCCACTCGTCCTCCTCCTCCAGCCAGCCCTGATGTGCGATCGGACCCTCGCATCTCAGCTTTAAGACAGACTCTTACCCAGGAAACTGCTCCGCGTCCTCCGCAAGCCGCTCACGTGTCCATCAGCGGCGACTCAGCAAAAACCGGCTGGATATCAGTGAGGAGAGCCGGTGCAGCCTCTCTCTCTCTCTCTCTCTCTCTCTCCACGGTGGCAGCGACAGAGAAACAGCGCGTGTGCGTTTCTATGGGCAGAGCGGTGGCTGCTGCTGAATGCCTGTTGTGATTCCAGCTTCCTCTGTACACTTTATTAATACATAAACACCATCTGCGGACATACGTGGTCCGGCATTTTAATCACATGCACCACAGCGATTCCTCATTCATCCTTACCAGTGGCTGACTCTGCAGAACATTTATGACGGCAATAAACAGGAAACAACGGCGCGAGTTCAAACCTGCCAGCTTCCCTCTCATCGCTGTCAGACCCACAGCCACACCGGTGGCCGGCTGGCTGTTGGGAAATTATTATTATTGTTAGTGCTCTGAAATTATGCCGGCTTTCACCAAAGCTCGGACAGGAGTCACAGATCAGCAGCCAGGGTGAAAGGTGGAAAAAAACACACGTTAACTTCCCTGAGCCACTCGTCCTCCTCCTCCAGCCAGCCCTGATGTGCGATCGGACCCTCGCATCTCAGCTTTAAGACAGACTCTTACCCAGGAAACTGCTCCGCGTCCTCCGCAAGCCGCTCACGTGTCCATCAGCGGCGATTCAGCAAAAAACCGGCTGGATATCAGTGAGGAGAGCCGGTGAAGCCTCTCTCTCTCTCTCTCTCTCTCCACGGTGGCAGCGACAGAGAAACAGCGCGTGTGCGTTTCTATGGGCAGAGCGGTGGCTGCTGCTGAATGCCTGTTGTGATTCCAGCTTCCTCTGTACACTTTATTAATACATAAAGACCATCTTCGGACGTACGTTGTCCGGCATTTTAATCACATGCACCACAGCGATTCCTCATTCATCCTTACCAGTGGCTGACTCTGCAGAATATTTATTACGACAATAAACAGGAAACAACGGCGCGAGTTCAAACCTGCCAGCTTCCCTCTCATCGCTGTCAGACTCACAGCCACACCCGTGGCCGGCTGGCTGTTGGGAAATTATTATTACAACTTTGGTGCTTCTACCTGCCTGGGAAAGCATAAATTCTAACTTACAAGTCCATCATTTTACACCTGAGGAAGCTCGTAGAGACATGGGACCAAGACCTATCGACTCAGAATGGCCTGAAATGTATGTGTGCCAAGTTTGGTGCGTCTATGTGCCTGGGAAAGCATAAATTCTTCCAAGTCCATGATTTTACACCTTCACTTAGTTAAAGTTCCAATGACGAACTCCAATAACGAACTCACCAATAACGAACTCACCGATAACGAACTCCAATAACGAACTCACCGATAACGAACTCCAATAACGAACTCACCAATAACGAACTCACCGATAACGAACTCCAATAACGAACTCACCGATAACGAACTCCAATAACGAACTCACCAATAACGAACTCACCGATAACGAACTCCAATAACGAACTCACCGATAACGAACTCCAATAACGAACTCACCGATAACGAACTCCAATAACGAACTCACCGATAACGAACTCCAATAACGAACTCACCGATAACGAACTCCAATAACGAACTCACCGATAACGAACTCCAATAACGAACTCACCGATAACGAACTCCAATAACGAACTCACCGATAACGAACTCCAATAACGAACTCACCGATAACGAACTCCAATAACGAACTCACCGATAACGAACTCACCGATAACGAACTCCAATAACGAACTCACCGATAACGAACTCCAATAACGAACTCACCGATAACGAACTCACCAATGACGAAGTCTAACGAATACTAACCATGACATCAAAGACGACATAACTCTCTGTAAAGAATTACACATGTAGACAAATAATGCTCCCCAAACTCTGTATTAAGCACTTAAACATTAGCCAGTTTCTGAAAACGTTTCTGAAAAAATAAATCTTCATAAAAATACATTTTAGCTTTGGTATAAAAATAAATATTCCTTTTCTTTTCAAGGAGAAAAACGGTTTATGCAAATAAAAAAAAATCCTTTACCAAAGGACTACTTTAAAAATAAATCTGCTGAAAAAGTTTCTGAAAACAATAAAATCTTAATAAAATAATTTCAGCTTTCGTATGAACATAAATACTCCTTTTCTTTTCAAGGCCCTAAAATTTTATACAAATAAAAAAAAATCCTTTACTAAAAAGGACTACTTTGAAAATAAATATGCTCAAAACTGTCTAAAGTTGGTTTTCTGACCTACAGTTCGGTTTCCTGACTCATTTGAGTCTCCTCTACCACCTGAGTTGGCTTTACAGCATGAGATGCAGAAACTTCTGTGCTGCATGGATTTACTGTGGCTGGATTTCTTAGCATCAAACTGTTCCACAGGGTCAGACATTCCAGTGCCAACTCCTTCAAATTTAAAGTGTAGTTTCCTCTTAGTTGCACGTGATTGTCCGCACGGTAACTCATCCTCGTCGCTGCAAGGTTCTGGTTGGACATCCACAGACATGTTAGGGAGGAACTCCCTTCCCCTTTTACGAGCCGTTTCTGAATCCTCAGAGAGAAATGTTGGTGAACTGTATCCCTCACTTTCCAAGACGGGCTCATCCTCATCTTCAGTTGTTTCGTCCTCAGTGGGGCTTCTTTCTTCCACATCTGCCATAGCCATGTTCATCGCCCTCAATCTTAAATCTCTAACTTTTGAGGCTTCCTTCTTGTCAGGCAGCGCCACGTAGAAACGCTCAGCGGTTTTTGTATCATGACACATAGCCTTAGCCAGCTTTTCTTTTTCCTCGACAGTGAGATATTTGCTGGCCTGCAAATAGAAAAACAAAACAAAAAACATATTCTGTATGTCCTGTTTTATCCATAAAATCACAATGGCTTCAAAAAAAAAAAAAAAAAAAAAAAAAAAAAAATCACACAAACTTACTTGGGTGGAGGCACTGCTCCGTATCTTGTTGAAAGTGATAATACCTCCCAGGCCAGCATCTCTCCAGGCAGCTTGAAGGAAGTGGACAGGTTTCACAATTTGGTTCCCACGGATGGATGCAAAGACATAACTGCAATCGTCATGAATCTTTTGGACAGAGAGGATCTCTATCAATTTTCTCAGCCAGGAATGCTCGGTCGTGGTGACAAACAAGGATGCCTGTCCATATGTACGCACAGTTTTGTGTTCGTCAACCTGGGGAGAATAATTCAGAACATTAGTATTGGTCTGTTTTACACTGCACATTTCAGTCCTTAGTTCAAAGCAACTCACTGTGATATGGAATCCATGCTTGGTACGTTCTGCGTTCAAGACATTTTCCTTGGTCATGTTTGTCATGACAACAGATCTGTGTCCCGTCAGGACACACAGGTAGCCCATGAGGTAGCCCATCAGTTTGTTATACTCAAGAAGCAAGTTTGGATCTTCACAGAGCATGTCTGTTATGATGAAGAGTCACCCAGAAGAAAACGTCAAAAAACACAGCTACACAATGACACAAGGAGCTTCTGAATCCTCATCTACTACTACAACAACAACAACTACTTGCCTAACAATACAGGAACGTTCTTTTTGGCCGCCATTAGGAAGCTGTTTTCATCACACGGGGCAAGCTGCTTCTCTGTGAACATGAAAACATACAGATAAATCACAATACACATTTCATTAACCACATTAATGGCCAAGTAAACAGAATGCAACAACTGACCATTTTTCAATCGTTTCACTTTTTGCTGATGGACAACAACATCCCGTCTCACATCTTTGTGGATTCTTTTTAACTCGTAGGTCATGTTCACGATATCTTGTCTCCTTAACTTGCTGGCTGCTAGAAATTTGCCTTCGATGTGGGCAAAAAAACGTGCCACATTGCAAAGCATGTTTCTTATTGTTGTGCATGCATAGCCTTTGTGTTTCAAATATCTTGGCCACCTTCAAAAGAAGCAAACGAGAGAGAACATAAATACCTTTGAAAGGCTTTGGATTTCTCCAACGTGCCTAAAGAATATTTTTAACAAACAACTTACGTCCGTAACTTCTCCGTCCGGCTCAGAAAGCGCATATCTCTAGAACCTTCAGTTCTAGGACAGCCACCCAGCATGTACTCACAGAGACGTTGTACATGGCTGCTCGCCTGGCGTGCATTTTCCATGTCTTTTCTTCCAGTCCGCGACCCCAAGACAAACTTTTCAAAGTCTGCAATAATCTTTTCTATGATTACAAAACACTTTGTTATTTTTTTTTTTTTAAACGCAAAGGTTTTCAACACAAAAAGGGAAAAGGTTGAGAAACTTACCACACAGATATCCCAGCGGTTTGCCCTTGCTGACATGTTGATGTTTCTTAATTGATCCTGGAGGGGTGAAGCCTTCTGTGTTGGGGATTGACGCCGATTCTTTGGGGGTGGAAGTCATCAGAAGTTCGACATTTGTTTCCACAACTTGTAGCCTCCTCTGAATGTTCTCAAGCACGGACTGTAATGTAGACTTTGGACAACTGATCTCAGAAACGGGTTGCTGAGGTGAATAGCGGTCTGACCCAGAAGGAAGGGTGTGATATTGACCGGCATCAGTTGATGTAGTGACATTACAAGGAGAAGGGTGGGACCCAAGACAACTTGTAGCAGAGCGAGGCTGTGTCTCAGGTTTGGTATTGACATCATCGTGAGTGGAGGATCTTTCAGGACTAACGAGACATTCTTGCTGAGGAACAGAACCCGGATCCACCATGTCATCACTGGATGCTCCATCTTCAAGAATGTGAAAGAGAGACATTCTCCACTGTTTGATTTAACAAAACTTGCATTATTTGTTAATAATATCCAGTAAGAAATTTACCATCCTCCGATGCCACCACGTTCTGGACTTCCCGAAGTTTCTCGATCTCCGCCATTATCGCCTTTCTCTTTGCCGCTTTCAAAAGATCATGTTGATCCTATTGGATAGATAGAAATTCTTAAAAACACTATGTATATTTATACAAGTGTGGATACAGCCCAGCAAAGAGCGCCATACACCAGTGAGTACGCTGGAGGCTATGCAGGTAAAGTGTCTTGCCCAAGGACACACAACAGTGACTAGGGAGGAGTAACAGTGACTAACAACAGTTAGGAGTGTACATGTACCCGTCTTACTACGAGGTGGATTTCATCAAGATGCTTGTCCAGTCGTGACAAATTGGCTTTTTGACAAAACGGACATTCCAACCTTTGGGAGGTCCTGCAGTAAGGTGAGGGTTTACGCACAGTTAATACACAACTAAAGAACGTAGGGATACATTTGAAAATGTTTTTGTATCTTTTACCTTGCAGATCCATATTTTAGGAAAAGATTAGTCTCTTTTCCATTTGTTACATGATGTTTGACTCTCAGATGTTGCCTCAGATTGTTGAATGATTGGAAACAAATTCCACACAACTTCTCACTCTGCAAAAAAAAAAAAAAAAGCAACGAAACATATTACAATGCACTGCAGTGTAATCTTCCAATGAGCCTTAAATGAATTGATTTCTACTTACCATATTGAGATGAAAGACCCGTCGGTCGGGAGCAGGACTGTTCTGAGAGTGAAGAGAGTTGAAATGCAACTTACTTTTATTTTAGACCAAGACTACAGTCAAGTATGGAACTTGGCGATTAACAGACACGTTTCAATGCATTTACATGTATTTAGCTCAGTCAATTAGCATGCTTTACTAACACGGATAAAAATTTTTGCATCAACACTGGGTCACAAACACATGTAAACGTTGCATAAGGTTCCAAGGAACCCTTTCCAACAACTTTTAACATGATTACAGTCTGTTTTTTATGATATTTCCGTCGAATTGTGAAGGGCAAATCTCAAGGTAACTTACCATTCGGGGGAGAGCTCACGAAGCACTTCCTGGTTCCTCCGAGACGTTAGCCAATCGACCTCTGCCGACACGCTTACCTGTAATACATGCGACTCTAAAAATGACATTGCATCGGAAAGTTGAAATGCACATTTTGCTCTGAAATTACGCCGGCTTTCACGACAGCTCGGACAACAATCGCTGCAGAAACATGAGCCCACGCGTCCACAGTCCATTCACATAACTGGCGTAACTCACCTGCGCTGCCTCCCGGTAAAGCTGTGCTCGCTCTCTGACATCCATCTCTGCCACGCCGCTCGCAGCTTGGCTTTAAACGCCCCGTTTACTCCGATATCCAGCGGTTGAAGCTCTTTGGTTAACCCTCCCGGGATGACAGGGAGCTCCGAGTTCGTCTGCTTCACCTGTTGTTTTTACTCCAGCGGTGAGATGGTCGCGCATGCAGTCACAGATCAGCAGCGAGGGTGAAAGGTGGAAAAAACCACCCGGTCTCTTCACGTAAACATCCCTGAGCCGCTCGTCCTCCTCCTCCAGCCAGCCCTGATGTGCGATCGGACCCTGGCATCTCAGCTTTAAGACAGACAATTACCGTACGTTGCGCTGCAGAGGTGAAAAAAACCGGCTGGATATCAGTGAGGAGCCGGTTAAGCCTCTCTCTCTCTCTCTCTCGCTCCACGGCGGCTGTCAGGGAGGTTGCAGACGGACTCAAGCGCAGGACGGGAGACAGGCAGAGGTTAAATTAAAGTAGTTTATTGTGCCCGAAAACTCAGGGAACACAGTTCAAAAGCACCAGATCTCAGGGCAAAAACGTAGGCGCTGCACAAGCCGGCAGGAGGGACACACACACACACACACACACACACACACACACACGCAGGGTTGAGTCACCACGGTTCTCAAAAATAATAATAAAAAATACACAAATACTAGGCTCAGAAAAATACTCACGCTGCTGGAGAACAGGACGGCTGGAAGTCAGGTAGTAGACGAGACGAACTGCCACCGAGTGAGGGGATCAGGGCAGACAAAAGGACACAGGTGAGGCACATTAGGGAGGAGCAGGTGATCACCAGGAGGAGAGGGAGGGAGAAGACGAGGAGGGGCCAGCCAAGACACCTGAAATGAGAGGGGAGTCAGTGATTTCAAAATGAGGCAAACATAATCAAACAATATACAACCGCCCTGGCTCACGCTGGGACCCTGACGGTGGCAGCGACAGAGAAACGGCGCGTGTGCGTTTCTATGGGCAGAGCGGTGGCTGCTGCTGAATGCCTGTTGTGATTCCAGCTTCCTCTGTACACTTTATTAATAAATAAAGACCATCTTCGGACATACGTGGTCCCGCATTTTAATCACATGCACCGCCGATGTCCAGCGGTTGGAGTTCTTTGTAAAAATAATAATAAAAACGTCAAAAAAACACAGCTACACAACAACGCAAGGAGCTTCTAAATTCTCATCTACAACAATTTTTATTGTTTTTTTTAAATGACTTTTTTTTATTATTTTTATTGCATTTCAATACTAACCATGACTTCAAAGATGAAATAACTCTCTGTAAAGAATTACACATTTAGACAAATAATGCTCACCAAACTCTTTATTAACCACTTGAACATTAGCCAGTTTATGAATAAAAAAAAATCTTTCAAATCTTTTTCAAGGCCCCAAAATTTTATACAAATAAAAAAAATCCTAAAAAGGACTACTTTGAAAACAAATCTGCTGAAAAAAAACAAAAAATCTTCATGGAAATAATTTTAGCTTTGGTATAAAAATAAATATTCCTTTTCTTTTCAAGGCCCCAAAATTTTATACAAATAAAAAAAATCCTTTACTAAAAAGGACTACTTTAAAAATAAATCTGCTGAAAAAGTTTCTGAAAACAATAAAATCTTAATAAAAATAATTTCAGCTTTCGTATAAACATAAATACTCCTTTTCTTTTCAAGGCCCCAAAATTTTATACAAATAAAAAAAACCCTACTTTGAAAACAAATCTGCTGAAAAAGTTTCTGAAAAAAAAAAATAAAATCTTCATGGAAATAATTTTAGCTTTGGTATAAAAATAAATATTCCTTTTCTTTTCAAGGCCCACAACGGTTTATACAAATAAAAAAAATCCTTTACCAAAGGACTACTTTGAAAATAAATATTCTTAAAATTCAATTTCAATTTCTAAAACTCTTTCTTTACCTTAACATACATGATAGCTTCTAACAACACCTGATTAAAACACTTTTGAAACATATAAACGTTTTTTTTTTTTTTTTTTTTAAACCTTTTTTCTTGTTTTCTGACCTACAGTTGGGTTTCCTGACTCATTTGAGTCTCCTCTACCACCTGAGTTGGCTTTACATCATCAGATGCAGGGACTTCGTTGCTGGATGGATTTTCTGTGGCTCCAGTCATGCACATTTTCTTAGCATCGAACTGTTCCACAGGGTCAGACGTTAAATTTGAAGGAGCTGGCACTGGAAAGTGTAGTTTCCTCTTACTTGCACGTGCTTGTCTGCGCGGTAACTCATCCTCATCACTGGAAGATTCTGGTTGGACATCCACAGACATGTTAGGAAGGAACTTCCTGCTCCTTTTACGAGCCGTTTCTGAATCCTCAGAGGGAAGTGTTGGTGAACTGTATCCCTCACTTTCCAAGACAGGCTCATTGAAATGCACTTTTTGCTCTGAAATTACGCCGGCTTTCACGACAGCTCGGACAACAATCGCTGCAGAAACATGAGCCCACGCGTCCAAAGTCCATTCACATAACTGGCGTAACTCACCTGCGCTGCCTCCCGGTAAAGCTGTGCTCGCTCTCTGACATCCATCTCTGCCACGCCGCTCGCAGCTTGGCTTTAAACGCCCCGTTTACTCCGATATCCAGCGGTTGAAGCTCTTTGGTTAACCCTCCCGGGATGACAGGGAGCTCCGAGTTCGTCTGCTTCACCTGTTGTTTTTACTCCAGCGGTGAGATGGTCGCGCATGCAATCACAGATCAGCAGCGAGGGTGAAAGGTGGAAAAAAACCACCCGGTCTCTTCACGTAAACATCCCTGAGCCGCTCGTCCTCCTCCTCCAGCCAGCCCTGATGTGCGATCGGACCCTGGCATCTCAGCTTTAAGACAGACTGTTACCCAGGAAACTGCTCCGCGTCCTCCGCAAGCCGCTCACGTCTCTATCAGCAGCGATTCAGCAAAAACCGGCTGGATATCAGTGAGGAGAGCCGGTGCAGCCTCTCTCTCTCTCTCTCTCTCTCCACGGTGGCAGCGACAGAGAAACAGCGCGTGTGCGTTTCTATGGGCAGAGCGGTGGCTGCTGCTGAATGCCTGTTGTGATTCCAGCTTCCTCTGTACACTTTATTATTATTATTTTTTTAAATGACTTTTTTTTATTATTTTATTGCATTTCAATACTAACCATGACTTCAAAGATGAAATAACTCTCTGTAAAGAATTACACATTTAGACAAATAATGCTCACCAAACTCTTTATTAACCACTTGAACATTAGCCAATTTATGAATAAAAAAAAAAATCTTTCAAATCTTTTTCAAGGCCCCAAAATTTTATACAAATAAAAAAAATCCTAAAAAGGACTACTTTGAAAACAAATCTGCTGAAAAAAAACAAAAAAATCTTCATGGAAATAATTTTAGCTTTGGTATAAAAATAAATATTCCTTTTCTTTTCAAGGCCCCAAAATTTTATACAAATAAAAAAAATCCTTTACTAAAAAGGACTACTTTAAAAATAAATCTGCTGAAAAAGTTTCTGAAAACAATAAAATCTTAATAAAAATAATTTCAGCTTTCGTATAAAAATAAATATTCCTTTTCTTTTCAAGGCCCACAACGGTTTATACAAATAAAAAAAAATCCTTTACCAAAGGACTACTTTGAAAATAAATCTGCTGAAAAGGTTTCTGAAAAAAATACAATATTCATAAAAATACATTTCAGCTTTGGTATAAAAATAAATATTCCTTTTCTTTTCAAGGCCCGCAACGGTTTATACAAATAAAAAAAAATCCTTTACCAAAGGACTACTTTGAACATAAATCGGCTGAAAAAAAACATAAAATCTTCATGAAAATAATTTTAGCTTTGGTAGAAAAATAAATATTCCTTTTCTTTTCAAGGCCCGCAACGGTTTATACAAATAAAAAAAAATCCTTTACTAAAAAGGACTACTTTGAAAACAAATCTGCTGAAAAAGTTTCTGAAAAAAAAATAAAATCTTCAGAGCAGAACATTGACAGAGCGCCGGTTCCGCCGCGGCTGGACTCGGGCCGCCGAGACCTTTCCGTAGGCGCCTCCGGCGAGGCTCTACGCCCGGAGACGGGCGAGCCGCTCAGCCAGGGCCCAGGGTGTCGGTCTCTATGCCTCCACGTGCCTTCGGCCCCTCTTCTCGGGGGCCGCGACCCGGAGGACGGCTCTGCGGGTCCGGGCCCGACGTATGTCGCGGAGCTCTCCGAGAGCTTTCCGACGCAGCCGGCCCCGTCCCCCTGGCCCGTTGCGTTCCCGAGTTATGGCCGTGCAAACTCCAAAGGTCAGGAGGTCACCATTGAAAATGAGCGGAAGGTTACGGACCTGGGTTTCGGCGGCCTGCTCGGCCGCACGACGCGCTAGAGACCTGGGACCGCTCCCTGCCGAAAGCGGGCGTCCCCGCGACGGACCGAGCCGATTTTCGGGCTCGCGGCCCCTCGGGAAGGGCCCCGAAAAGGGCCCGGGATTCTCTGCGGTAGGCTGAATGGAAGTAGATGTGAAAGTGTAATATACTGGCAAGGGTTCGCACTCCGCAGCTATTCAATGATAATTTTCCCAGACTTTGAACGCAGATTTCTCCGGGACGGTGCGGCGCAGGCGGACCGTTCCGGGACGGCCCCGCTCGGCGCGGCGCCGCGCGCCGTACGGCCCGCCCCGCTCGTCCGTAGCGCCTTCCCCTGCGGAGTTCGGCCCAGGAGAGAGCCACGTGTCTGGGGCCGACGCGTCGCGACAGGCCCCTCCGAGCCCTTTCCGTACGCGTCCGCGCCACGCGTCTGCGACCTTCCTTTGCCGAGATACGGCGCTTAACGAGGTGAAGGTTTTCGGACTTCGGCGGCCCGTGCCTCCGGAAGGCGAGGGCCCAGAGCGCCGGTTCCGCCGCGGCTGGACTCGGGCCGCCGAGACCTTTCCGTAGGCGCCTCCGGCGAGGCTCTACGCCCGGAGACGGGCGAGCCGCTCAGCCAGGGCCCAGGGTGTCGGTCTCTATGCCTCCACGTGCCTTCGGCCCCTCTTCTCGGGGGCCGCGACCCGGAGGACGGCTCTGCGGGTCCGGGCCCGACGTATGTCGCGGAGCTCTCCGAGAGCTTTCCGACGCAGCCGGCCCCGTCCCCCTGGCCCGTTGCGTTCCCGAGCTATGGCCGTGCAAACTCCAAAGGTCAGGAGGTCACCATTGAAAATGAGCGGAAGGTTACGGACCTGGGTTTCGGCGGCCTGCTCGGCCGCACGACGCGCTAGAGACCTGGGACCGCTCCCTGCCGAAAGCGGGCGTCCCCGCGACGGACCGAGCCGATTTTCGGGCTCGCGGCCCCTCGGGAAGGGCCCCGAAAAGGGCCCGGGATTCTCTGCGGTAGGCTGAATGGAAGTAGATGTGAAAGTGTAATATACTGGCAAGGGTTCGCACTCCGCAGCTATTCAATGATAATTTTCCCAGACTTTGAACGCAGATTTCTCCGGGACGGTGCGGCGCAGGCGGACCGTTCCGGGACGGCCCCGCTCGGCGCGGCGCCGCGCGCCGGACGGCCCGCCCCGCTCGTCCGTAGCGCCTTCCCCTGCGGAGTTCGGCCCAGGAGAGAGCCACGTGTCTGGGGCCGACGCGTCGCGACAGGCCCCTCCGAGCCCTTTCCGTACGCGTCCGCGCCACGCGTCTGCGACCTTCCTTTGCCGAGATACGGCGCTTAACGAGGTGAAGGTTTTCGGACTTCGGCGGCCCGTGCCTACGGAAGGCGAGGGCCCAGAGCGCCGGTTCCGCCGCGGCTGGACTCGGGCCGCCGAGACCTTTCCGTAGGCGCCTCCGGCGAGGCTCTACGCCCGGAGACGGGCGAGCCGCTCAGCCAGGGCCCAGGGTGTCGGTCTCTATGCCTCCACGTGCCTTCGGCCCCTCTTCTCGGGGGCCGCGACCCGGAGGACGGCTCTGCGGGTCCGGGCCCGACGTATGTCGCGGAGCTCTCCGAGAGCTTTCCGACGCAGCCGGCCCCGTCCCCCTGGCCCGTTGCGTTCCCGAGCTATGGCAGTGCAAACTCCAAAGGTCAGGAGGTCACCATTGAAAATGAGCGGAAGGTTACGGACCTGGGTTTCGGCGGCCTGCTCGGCCGCACGACGCGCTAGAGACCTGGGACCGCTCCCTGCCGAAAGCGGGCGTCCCCGCGACGGACCGAGCCGATTTTCGGGCTCGCGGCCCCTCGGGAAGGGCCCCGAAAAGGGCCCGGGATTCTCTGCGGTAGGCTGAATGGAAGTAGATGTGAAAGTGTAATATACTGGCAAGGGTTCGCACTCCGCAGCTATTCAATGATAATTTTCCCAGACTTTGAACGCAGATTTCTCCGGGACGGTGCGGCGCAGGCGGACCGTTCCGGGACGGCCCCGCTCGGCGCGGCGCCGCGCGCCGGACGGCCCGCCCCGCTCGTCCGTAGCGCCTTCCCCTGCGGAGTTCGGCCCAGGAGAGAGCCACGTGTCTGGGGCCGACGCGTCGCGACAGGCCCCTCCGAGCCCTTTCCGTACGCGTCCGCGCCACGCGTCTGCGACCTTCCTTTGCCGAGATACGGCGCTTAACGAGGTGAAGGTTTTCGGACTTCGGCGGCCCGTGCCTCCGGAAGGCGAGGGCCCAGAGCGCCGGTTCCGCCGCGGCTGGACTCGGGCCGCCGAGACCTTTCCGTAGGCGCCTCCGGCGAGGCTCTACGCCCGGAGACGGGCGAGCCGCTCAGCCAGGGCCCAGGGTGTCGGTCTCTATGCCTCCACGTGCCTTCGGCCCCTCTTCTCGGGGGCCGCGACCCGGAGGACGGCTCTGCGGGTCCGGGCCCGACGTATGTCGCGGAGCTCTCCGAGAGCTTTCCGACGCAGCCGGCCCCGTCCCCCTGGCCCGTTGCGTTCCCGAGCTATGGCCGTGCAAACTCCAAAGGTCAGGAGGTCACCATTGAAAATGAGCGGAAGGTTACGGACCTGGGTTTCGGCGGCCTGCTCGGCCGCACGACGCGCTAGAGACCTGGGACCGCTCCCTGCCGAAAGCGGGCGTCCCCGCGACGGACCGAGCCGATTTTCGGGCTCGCGGCCCCTCGGGAAGGGCCCCGAAAAGGGCCCGGGATTCTCTGCGGTAGGCTGAATGGAAGTAGATGTGAAAGTGTAATATACTGGCAAGGGTTCGCACTCCGCAGCTATTCAATGATAATTTTCCCAGACTTTGAACGCAGATTTCTCCGGGACGGTGCGGCGCAGGCGGACCGTTCCGGGACGGCCCCGCTCGGCGCGGCGCCGCGCGCCGGACGGCCCGCCCCGCTCGTCCGTAGCGCCTTCCCCTGCGGAGTTCGGCCCAGGAGAGAGCCACGTGTCTGGGGCCGACGCGTCGCGACAGGCCCCTCCGAGCCCTTTCCGTACGCGTCCGCGCCACGCGTCTGCGACCTTCCTTTGCCGAGATACGGCGCTTAACGAGGTGAAGGTTTTCGGACTTCGGCGGCCCGTGTCTACGGAAGGCGAGGGCCCAGAGCGCCGGTTCCGCCGCGGCTGGACTCGGGCCGCCGAGACCTTTCCGTAGGCGCCTCCGGCGAGGCTCTACGCCCGGGGACGGGCGAGCCGCTCAGCCAGGGCCCAGGGTGTCGGTCTCTATGCCTCCACGTGCCTTCGGCCCCTCTTCTCGGGGGCCGCGACCCGGAGGACGGCTCTGCGGGTCCGGGCCCGACGTATGTCGCGGAGCTCTCCGAGAGCTTTCCGACGCAGCCGGCCCCGTCCCCCTGGCCCGTTGCGTTCCCGAGCTATGGCCGTGCAAACTCCAAAGGTCAGGAGGTCACCATTGAAAATGAGCGGAAGGTTACGGACCTGGGTTTCGGCGGCCTGCTCGGCCGCACGACGCGCTAGAGACCTGGGACCGCTCCCTGCCGAAAGCGGGCGTCCCCGCGACGGACCGAGCCGATTTTCGGGCTCGCGGCCCCTCGGGAAGGGCCCCGAAAAGGGCCCGGGATTCTCTGCGGTAGGCTGAATGGAAGTAGATGTGAAAGTGTAATATACTGGCAAGGGTTCGCACTCCGCAGCTATTCAATGATAATTTTCCCAGACTTTGAACGCAGATTTCTCCGGGACGGTGCGGCGCAGGCGGACCGTTCCGGGACGGCCCCGCTCGGCGCGGCGCCGCGCGCCGGACGGCCCGCCCCGCTCGTCCGTAGCGCCTTCCCCTGCGGAGTTCGGCCCAGGAGAGAGCCACGTGTCTGGGGCCGACGCGTCGCGACAGGCCCCTCCGAGCCCTTTCCGTACGCGTCCGCGCCACGCGTCTGCGACCTTCCTTTGCCGAGATACGGCGCTTAACGAGGTGAAGGTTTTCGGACTTCGGCGGCCCGTGTCTACGGAAGGCGAGGGCCCAGAGCGCCGGTTCCGCCGCGGCTGGACTCGGGCCGCCGAGACCTTTCCGTAGGCGCCTCCGGCGAGGCTCTACGCCCGGGGACGGGCGAGCCGCTCAGCCAGGGCCCAGGGTGTCGGTCTCTATGCCTCCACGTGCCTTCGGCCCCTCTTCTCGGGGGCCGCGACCCGGAGGACGGCTCTGCGGGTCGGGACCCTTTTTCTTTTTAAGACTGCACTGAAGGAGTGTGTGTTACCACCCACAGACACACTCACAGACACACACACTGATTGTTTTTTTCAAACCCCAGACCACAAACCCTATGGTAACCCCAAACACCAACCACTCATGTTTAATGATGTTTGTCACGCTGTGTATTTTTCTTTTTAAGACTGCACTGAAGGAGTGTGTGTTACCACCCGCGGACACACTCACAAAGACACACACTGATTGTTTTTTTTCTTCCATGTTGTGTGTTGTTACACTTTTAAATGACAACTTCCTGTATATATCTCCGGAACGCAAAGTCGCACAGACTTGAGACCCACGCCGAATGAAAGCCCGTCCTGACAAACGGGGGGGCAGGTCTTGATCCCGAGGCTCTAGCTCGTACGGTTCGGGAGATCCGAGCGGTCAAAGGATTTGCATAGCGCAAAATGGAGGTGTCCGATTTAAGACGCTTTACTCCATAGCTCGCCAACCGTACGTCCTAAAGCAACGGAGATGCGACCCACCCTCCATAAATCGGCCACGGGCTTTCCATCGGCGCCATCCGCAAGTCTGTGCGACCTTCCGTTCCGGAGATACCGAATAAAAATTGTAATAATAATGACACATTATAAAGTCTATATCTCCGGGACGAAAAGTCGCACGAACTCGCCGATGGCAGCGTTGGAAAGCCCGACCACGAATTGTGGGGGGTAGGTCGCGAGATATCCAAGTTTAAGTACCTTATTTTTCTTTATTATTATTATTATTACGATTGTTAACATTTTCAATTCAGCTCTTCCGGTTTTATTTTGAAACACTTCCGGCGGCACCGGAAGTACTGCGCAACGGTGTTGCTGCGAGTTTTAGCGGCTGAAAGCTGCTAAACCCGGCATTTTGTAGCAGCTTTCAACCGCCACGCGCCCCCTGGCGGCTTCACGCTAGTAATGCAGTCAACTGAAAATGCAGTAAACTGAAAATAAATGCATAAATAGGTTTTTCTGTGTCTTGTTTGGACAGAAAGCCCTTGATCCTAGCCATGTTTTTTCAGGTGGTAATAGGCAGACTTAGTAATGGCAGCAGACTGCGCTTCCTGAGGAAGCTGAGCTCCAACCATTGCACTACTACAGGCATATTTGCATGATATTTGGGGCGTATGGACTCACTCTCAGGAAGATTTTACAGTGTTTCTGGAGACCCTCAGTGCGGCCGGCCTTTTTCGCCCCCGGTGACCCCGGCGGCGCCTTGGGGTGGTTCCCCGGGGCGCGGCTAAAACACCTCGCAGCAGACACTTGTGGGCTTGGGGAGGCTCCCCTGTCGATGCTGGCGGTTTTTTCGGCCAAAATCGCACTCGGTTTGGCTTTTAAAACGACTTTGTACGCTTACTTGCAACGTTTGAATGAAAATAGACCTATACTTGCAACTACTTACCAAAAACCCTAACTCTATTACTGAGTAACTTGGAAGAGTACTGAGTAACTTAAAATATGACCTTTGACCTGGCCGCATTATATGGGAATAGATCTGAAAGCCGAACTTTACTAACTAACCCTAACTCTATTACTGAGTAACTTGGAAGATTACACTGAGTTCTAGGATTACTTCTGCATTCAGTTTGGTGGAGCTTGACTCCCCCAAGTGGCCATTTTGAGTTAGGGCACTTCAAGATTGAATCTGGAATTTGATGACGTCACATCCAGGTTCGTGGTCGGTTTCTACATCTATTTACATTGGGCACAATCTTGAATTATGAAGTTTGATGGTCCACATAGACAATGAATGGGTTTCCCATAACCCTAACCCTAACCCTAACCCTAACCCTAACCCTAACCCTAACCCTAACCCCCCCTAACCCTAACCCTAACCCTAACCCTAACCCTAACCCTAACCCTAACCCTAACCCTACCCTAACCCTAACCCTAACCCTAACCCTAACCCTAACCCTAACCCTAACCCTAACCCTAAGTGCATTATCTAAGCGAGAGAAGCTTAATTTGTGCATATGAGCTGAATACAGGTCAGAACACTAACAAATGAGCTGCAACTGAGTGAATGTACACTAAATATGATGAAAACAGCTCAATTCAGTCTAAATATGATGAAAACAGCTCAATTCAGTCTAAATATGATGAAAACAGCTCAATTCAGTCATAATATTGCTAATGAGCTGAAAAACAACTACATATGTTGGTGTGTCCAAAAGTGCATTATTTAAGCGAGAGAAGCTTAATTTGTGCATATGAGCTGAATACAGGTCAGAACACTAAAAAATTAGCTGCAACTGAGTGAATGTACACTAAATATGATGAAAACAGCCCAATTCAGTCTAAATATGATGAAAACAGCTCAATTCAGTCATAATATTGCTAATGAGCTGAAAAACAACTAAATATGTTGGTGTCCAAAAGTGCTTTATCTCAGCGAGAGAAGTTCAAATTGTGCTTATGAGCTGAATACAGGTCAGAACACTAAAAAATCAGCTGCAACTGAGTGAATGTAAACTAAATATGATGAAAACAGCTCAATTCAGTCTAAATATGATGAAAACAGCTCAATTCAGTCATAATATTGCTGAAATGAGCTGACAAACAATGAAATAGGTTGGTGTGTCCAAAAGTGCATTATCTAAGCGAGAGAAGCTTAATTTGTGCATATGAGCTGAATACAGGTCAGAACACTACAAAATGAGCTGCAACTGAGTGAATGTACACTAAATATGATGAAAACAGCTCAATTCAGTCTAAATATGATGAAAACAGCTCAATTCAGTCATGATATTGCTGAAATGAACTGACAAACAATGAAATAGGTTGGTGTCCAAAAGTGTATTATCTAAGCGAGAGAAGCTTAATTTGTGCATATGAGCTGAATACAGGTCAGAACACTAAAAAATGAGCTGCAACTGAGTGAATGTACACTAAATATGATGAAAACAGCTCAATTCAGTCTAAATATGATGAAAACAGCTCAATTCAGTCATAATATTGCTGAAATGAACTGACAAACAATGAAATAGGTTGGTGTCCAAAAGTGTATTATCTAAGCGAGAGAAGCTTAATTTGTGCATATGAGCTGAATACAGGTCAGAACACTAAAAAATGAGCTGCAACTGAGTGAATGTACACTAAATATGATGAAAACAGCTCAATTCAGTCTAAATATGATGAAAACAGCTCATATCAGTTATAATATTGCTAATGAGCTGAAAAACAACTACATATGTTGGTGTGTCCAAAAGTGCATTATCTAAGCGAGAGAAGCTTAATTTGTGCATATGAGCTGAATACAGGTCAGAACACTAAAAAATGAGCTGCAACTGAGTGAATGTACACTAAATATGATGAAACAGCTCAATTCAGTCTAAATATGATGAAAACAGCTCAATTCAGTCATAATATTGCTGAAATGAACTGACAAACAATGAAATAGGTTGGTGTCCAAAAGTGTATTATCTAAGCGAGAGAAGCTCAATTTGTGCATATGAGCTGAATACAGGTCAGAACACTAAAAAATGAGCTGCAACTGAGTGAATGTACACTAAATATGATGAAAACAGCTCAATTCAGTCTAAATATGATGAAAACAGCTCAATTCAGTCATAATATTGCTGAAATGAACTGACAAACAATGAAATAGGTTGGTGTCCAAAAGTGCATTATCTAAGCGAGAGAAGCTCAATTTGTGCATATGAGCTGAATACAGGTCAGAACACTAAAAATGAGCTGCAACTGAGTGAATGTACACTAAATATGATGAAAACAGCCCAATTCAGTCTAAATATGATGAAAACAGCTCATATCAGTTATAATATTGCTAATGAGCTGAAAAACAACTACATATGTTGGTGTGTCCAAAAGTGCATTATCTAAGCGAGAGAAGCTTAATTTGTGCATATGAGCTGAATACAGGTCAGAACACTAAAAAATGAGCTGCAACTGAGAGATTGTACAGTCTAAATATGATGAAAACAGCTCAATTCAGTCATAATATTGCTGAAATGAACTGACAAACAATGAAATAGGTTGGTGTCCAAAAGTGTATTATCTAAGCGAGAGAAGCTCAATTTGTGCATATGAGCTGAATACAGGTCAGAACACTAAAAAATGAGCTGCAACTGAGTGAATGTACACTAAATATGATGAAAACAGCTCAATTCAGTCTAAATATGATGAAAACAGCTCAATTCATTCATAATATTGCTAATGAGCTGAAAAACAACTACATATGTTGGTGTGTCAAAAAGTGCATTATCTAAGCGAGAGAAGCTCAATTTGTGCATATGAGCTGAATACAGGTCAGAACACTAAAAATGAGCTGCAACTGAGTGAATGTACACTAAATATGATGAAAACAGCTCAATTCAGTCTAAATATGATGAAAACAGCTCAATTCAGTCATAATATTGCTAATGAGCTGAAAAACAACTACATATGTTGGTGTGTCCAAAAGTGCATTATCTAAGCGAGAGAAGCTCAATTTGTGCATATGAGCTGAATACAGGTCAGAACACTAAAAAATGAGCTGCAACTGAGTGAATGTACACTAAATATGATGAAAACAGCTCAATTCAGTCTAAATATGATGAAAACAGCTCAATTCAGTCATAATATTGCTGAAATGAGCTGACAAACAATACATATGTTGGTGTCCAAAAGTGCATTATCTAAGCGAGAGAAGCTTAATTTGTGCATATGAGCTGAATACAGGTCAGAACACTAAAAAATGAGCTGCAACTGAGTGAATGTACACTAAATATGATGAAAACAGCTCAATTCAGTCTAAATATGATGAAAACAGCTCAATTCAGTCATAATATTGCTGAAATGAGCTGAAAACAACTGAAATAGGTTGTGTGTCCAAAAGTGCATTATCTAAGCGAGAGAAGCTTAATTTGTGCATATGAGCTGAATACAGGTCAGAACACTAAAAAATGAGCTGCAACTGAGTGAATGTACACTAAATATGATGAAAACAGCTCAATTCAGTCTAAATATGATGAAAACAGCTCAATTCAGTCATAATATTGCTGAAATGAGCTGAAAAACAACTAAATAGGTTGGTGTCCAAAAGTGCATTATCTAAGCGAGAGAAGCTTAATTTGTGCATATGAGCTGAATACAGGTCAGAACACTAAAAATGAGCTGCAACTGAGTGAATGTACACTAAATATGATGAAAACAGCTCAATTCAGTCTAAATATGATGAAAACAGCTCAATTCAGTCATAATATTGCTGAAATGAACTGACAAACAATGAAATAGGTTGGTGTCCAAAAGTGTATTATCTAAGCGAGAGAAGCTTAATTTGTGCATATGAGCTGAATACAGGTCAGAACACTAAAAAATGAGCTGCAACTGAGTGAATGTACACTAAATATGATGAAAACAGCTCAATTCAGTCTAAATATGATGAAAACAGCTCAATTCATTCATAATATTGCTAATGAGCTGAAAAACAACTACATATGTTGGTGTGTCCAAAAGTGCATTATCTAAGCGAGAGAAGCTTAATTTGGCATATGAGCTGAATACAGGTCAGAACACTAAAAATGAGCTGCAACTGAGTGAATGTACACTAAATATGATGAAAACAGCTCAATTCAGTCTAAATATGATGAAAACAGCTCAATTCAGTCATAATATTGCTAATGAGCTGAAAAACAACTACATATGTTGGTGTGTCCAAAAGTGCATTATCTAAGCGAGAGAAGCTTAATTTGTGCATATGAGCTGAATACAGGTCAGAACACTAAAAAATGAGCTGCAACTGAGTGAATGTACACTAAATATGATGAAAACAGCTCAATTCAGTCTAAATATGATGAAAACAGCTCAATTCAGTCATAATATTGCTGAAATGAACTGACAAACAATGAAATAGGTTGGTGTCCAAAAGTGCATTATCTAAGCGAGAGAAGCTTAATTTGTGCATATGAGCTGAATACAGGTCAGAACACTAAAAAATGAGCTGCAACTGAGTGAATGTACACTAAATATGATGAAAACAGCTCAATTCAGTCTAAATATGATGAAAACAGCTCAATTCAGTCATAATATTGCTGAAATGAACTGACAAACAATGAAATAGGTTGGTGTCCAAAAGTGTATTATCTAAGCGAGAGAAGCTCAATTTGTGCATATGAGCTGAATACAGGTCAGAACACTAAAAAATGAGCTGCAACTGAGTGAATGTACACTAAATATGATGAAAACAGCTCAATTCAGTCTAAATATGATGAAAACAGCTCAATTCAGTCATAATATTGCTGAAATGAGCTGACAAACAACTGACATATGTTGGTGTGTCCAAAAGTGCATTATCTAAGCGAGAGAAGCTTAATTTGTGCATATGAGCTGAATACAGGTCAGAACACTAAAAATGAGCTGCAACTGAGTGAATGTACACTAAATATGATGAAAACAGCTCAATTCAGTCTAAATATGATGAAAACAGCTCAATTCAGTCATAATATTGCTGAAATGAGCTGACAAACAATGAAATAGGTTGGTGTGTCCAAAAGTGCATTATCTAAGCGAGAGAAGCTTAATTTGTGCATATGAGCTGAATACAGGTCAGAACACTAAAAAATGAGCTGCAACTGAGTGAATGTACACTAAATATGATGAAAACAGCTCAATTCAGTCTAAATATGATGAAAACAGCTCAATTCAGTCATAATATTGCTGAAATGAGCTGACAAACAATGAAATAGGTTGGTGTCCAAAAGTGCATTATCTAAGCGAGAGAAGCTTAATTTGTGCATATGAGCTGAATACAGGTCAGAACACTAAAAATGAGCTGCAACTGAGTGAATGTACACTAAATATGATGAAAACAGCTCAATTCAGTCTAAATATGATGAAAACAGCTCAATTCAGTCATAATATTGCTGAAATGAAGCTGACAAACAATGAAATAGGTTGGTGTCCAAAAGTGCATATCTAAGCGAGAGAAGCTTAATTTGTGCATATGAGCTGAATACAGGTCAGAACACTAAAAAATGAGCTGCAACTGAGTGAATGTACACTAAATATGATGAAAACAGCTGCAACTGAGTCTAAATATGATGAAAACAGCTCAATTCAGTCATAATATTGCTGAATGAGCTGACAAACAACTACATATGTTGGTGTCCAAAAGTGCTATTATCTAAGCGAGAGAAGCTTCAATTTGTGCATATGAGCTGAATACAGGTCAGAACACTAAAAAATGAGCTGCAACTGAGTGAATGTACACTAAATATGATGAAAACAGCTCAATTCAGTCTAAATATGATGAAAACAGCTCAATTCAGTCATAATATTGCTGAAATGAGCTGACAAACAATGAAATAGGTTGGTGTCCAAAAGTGCATTATCTAAGCGAGAGAAGCTTAATTTGTGCATATGAGCTGAATACAGGTCAGAACACTAAAAAATGAGCTGCAACTGAGTGAATGTACACTAAATATGATGAAAACAGCTCAATTCAGTCTAAATATGATGAAAACAGCTCAATTCAGTCATAATATTGCTGAAATGAACTGACAAACAATGAAATAGGTTGGTGTCCAAAAGTGTATTATCTAAGCGAGAGAAGCTTAATTTGTGCATATGAGCTGAATACAGGTCAGAACACTAAAAAATGAGCTGCAACTGAGTGAATGTACACTAAATATGATGAAAACAGCTCAATTCAGTCTAAATATGATGAAAACAGCTCAATTCAGTCATAATATTGCTGAAATGAACTGACAAACAATGAAATAGGTTGGTGTCCAAAAGTGTATTATCTAAGCGAGAGAAGCTTAATTTGTGCATATGAGCTGAATACAGGTCAGAACACTAAAAAATGAGCTGCAACTGAGTGAATGTACACTAAATATGATGAAAACAGCTCAATTCAGTCTAAATATGATGAAAACAGCTCAATTCAGTCATAATATTGCTGAAATGAACTGACAAACAATGAAATAGGTTGGTGTCCAAAAGTGCATTATCTAAGCGAGAGAAGCTCAATTTGTGCATATGAGCTGAATACAGGTCAGAACACTAAAAAATGAGCTGCAACTGAGTGAATGTACACTAAATATGATGAAACAGCTCAATTCAGTCTAAATATGATGAAAACAGCTCAATTCAGTCATAATATTGCTGAAATGAACTGACAAACAATGAAATAGGTTGGTGTCCAAAAGTGTATTATCTAAGCGAGAGAAGCTTAATTTGTGCATATGAGCTGAATACAGGTCAGAACACTAAAAAATGAGCTGCAACTGAGTGAATGTACACTAAATATGATGAAAACAGCTCAATTCAGTCTAAATATGATGAAAACAGCTCAATTCAGTCATAATATTGCTGAAATGAGCTGACAAACAATGAAATAGGTTGGTGTCCAAAAGTGCATTATCTAAGCGAGAGAAGCTTAATTTGTGCATATGAGCTGAATACAGGTCAGAACACTAAAAATGAGCTGCAACTGAGTGAATGTACACTAAATATGATGAAAACAGCTCAATTCAGTCTAAATATGATGAAAACAGCTCAATTCAGTCATAATATTGCTGAATGAGCTGACAAACAATGAAATATGTTGGTGTCCAAAAGTGCATTATCTAAGCGAGAGAAGCTTAATTTGTGCATATGAGCTGAATACAGGTCAGAACACTAAAAAATGAGCTGCAACTGAGTGAATGTACACTAAATATGATGAAAACAGCTCAATTCAGTCTAAATATGATGAAAACAGCTCAATTCAGTCATAATATTGCTGAAATGAACTGACAAACAATGAAATAGGTTGGTGTCCAAAAGTGCATTATCTAAGCGAGAGAAGCTTCAATTTGTGCATATGAGCTGAATACAGGTCAGAACACTAAAAAATGAGCTGCAACTGAGTGAATGTACACTAAATATGATGAAAACAGCTCAATTCAGTCTAAATATGATGAAAACAGCTCAATTCAGTCATAATATTGCTGAAATGAACTGACAAACAATGAAATAGGTTGGTGTCCAAAAGTGTATTATCTAAGCGAGAGAAGCTTAATTTGTGCATATGAGCTGAATACAGGTCAGAACACTAAAAAATGAGCTGCAACTGAGTGAATGTACACTAAATATGATGAAAACAGCTCAATTCAGTCTAAATATGATGAAAACAGCTCAATTCAGTCATAATATTGCTAATGAGCTGACAAACAATGAAATAGGTTGGTGTCCAAAAGTGTATTATCTAAGCGAGAGAAGCTTAATTTGTGCATATGAGCTGAATACAGGTCAGAACACTAAAAAATGAGCTGCAACTGAGTGAATGTACACTAAATATGATGAAAACAGCTCAATTCAGTCTAAATATGATGAAAACAGCTCAATTCAGTCATAATATTGCTGAATGAGCTGACAAACAATGAAATATGTTGGTGTGTCCAAAAGTGCATTATCTAAGCGAGAGAAGCTTAATTTGTGCATATGAGCTGAATACAGGTCAGAACACTAAAAAATGAGCTGCAACTGAGTGAATGTACACTAAATATGATGAAAACAGCTCAATTCAGTCTAAATATGATGAAAACAGCTCAATTCAGTCATAATAAAGTGTATTATCTAAGCGAGAGAAGCTCAATTTGTGCATATGAGCTGAATACAGGTCAGAACACTAAAAAATGAGCTGCAACTGAGTGAATGTACACTAAATATGATGAAAACAGCTCAATCAGTCTAAATATGATGAAAACAGCTCAATTCAGTCATAATATTGCTGAAATGAACTGACAAACAATGAAATAGGTTGGTGTCCAAAGTGTATTATCTAAGCGAGAGAAGCTCAATTTGTGCATATGAGCTGAATACAGGTCAGAACACTAAAAATGAGCTGCAACTGAGTGAATGTACACTAAATATGATGAAAACAGCTCAATTCAGTCTAAATATGATGAAAACAGCTCAATTCAGTCATAATATTGCTGAATGAGCTGACAAACAACTGAAATATGTTGGTGTCCAAAAGTGCTATTATCTAAGCGAGAGAAGCTCAATTTGTGCATATGAGCTGAATACAGGTCAGAACACTAAAAAATGAGCTGCAACTGAGTGAATGTACACTAAATATGATGAAAACAGCTCAATTCAGTCTAAATATGATGAAAACAGCTCAATTCAGTCATAATATTGCTGAAATGAGCTGACAAACAATGAAATAGGTTGGTGTCCAAAAGTGCATTATCTAAGCGAGAGAAGCTTAATTTGTGCATATGAGCTGAATACAGGTCAGAACACTAAAAAATGAGCTGCAACTGAGTGAATGTACACTAAATATGATGAAAACAGCTCAATTCAGTCTAAATATGATGAAAACAGCTCAATTCAGTCATAATATTGCTGAAATGAACTGACAAACAATGAAATAGGTTGGTGTCCAAAAGTGTATTATCTAAGCGAGAGAAGCTTAATTTGTGCATATGAGCTGAATACAGGTCAGAACACTAAAAAATGAGCTGCAACTGAGTGAATGTACACTAAATATGATGAAAACAGCTCAATTCAGTCTAAATATGATGAAAACAGCTCAATTCAGTCATAATATTGCTGAAATGAACTGACAAACAATGAAATAGGTTGGTGTCCAAAAGTGCATTAGCGAGAGAAGCTTAATTTGTGCATATGAGCTGAATACAGGTCAGAACACTAAAAAATGAGCTGCAACTGAGTGAATGTACACTAAATATGATGAAAACAGCTCAATTCAGTCTAAATATGATGAAAACAGCTCAATTCAGTCATAATATTGCTGAAATGAACTGACAAACAATGAAATATGTTGGTGTCCAAAAGTGCATTATCTAAGCGAGAGAAGCTTAATTTGTGCATATGAGCTGAATACAGGTCAGAACACTAAAAAATGAGCTGCAACTGAGTGAATGTACACTAAATATGATGAAAACAGCTCAATTCAGTCTAATATGATGAAACAGCTCAATTCAGTCATAATATTGCTGAAATGAGCTGACAAACAATGAAATAGGTTGGTGTCCAAAAGTGCATTATCTAAGCGAGAGAAGCTAATTTGTGCATATGAGCTGAATACAGGTCAGAACACTAAAAAATGAGCTGCAACTGAGTGAATGTACACTAAATATGATGAAAACAGCTCAATTCAGTCTAAATATGATGAAAACAGCTCAATTCAGTCATAATATTGCTAATGAGCTGAAAACAACTACATATGTTGGTGTCCAAAAGTGCATTATCTAAGCGAGAGAAGCTCAATTTGTGCATATGAGCTGAATACAGGTCAGAACACTAAAAAATGAGCTGCAACTGAGTGAATGTACACTAAATATGATGAAAACAGCTCAATTCAGTCTAAATATGATGAAAACAGCTCAATTCAGTCATAATATTGCTGAAATGAACTGACAAACAATAAATAGGTTGGTGTCCAAAAGTGCATTATCTAAGCGAGAGAAGCTCAATTTGTGCATATGAGCTGAATACAGGTCAGAACACTAAAAAATGAGCTGCAACTGAGTGAATGTACACTAAATATGATGAAAACAGCTCAATTCAGTCATAATATTGCTGAAATGAACTGACAAACAATGAAATAGGTTGGTGTCCAAAAGTGTATTATCTAAGCGAGAGAAGCTTAATTTGTGCATATGAGCTGAATACAGGTCAGAACACTAAAAAATGAGCTGCAACAGAGTGAATGTACACTAAATATGATGAAAACAGCTCAATTCAGTCTAAATATGATGAAAACAGCTCAATTCATTATAATATTGCTAATGAGCTGAAAAGAACTACATATGTTGGTGTGTCCAAAAGTGCATTATCTAAGCGAGAGAAGCTCAATTTGGGCATATGAGCTGAATACAGGTCAGAACACTAAAAAATGAGGTGCAACTGAGTGAATGTACACTAAATATGATGAAAACAGCTCAATTCAGTCTAAATATGATGAAAACAGCTCAATTCAGTCATAATATTGCTGAAATGAGCTGACAAACAATGAAATAGGTTGGTGTCCAAAAGTGCATTATCTAAGCGAGAGAAGCTTAATTTGTGCATATGAGCTGAATACAGGTCAGAACACTAAAAAATGAGCTGCAACTGAGTGAATGTACACTAAATATGATGAAAACAGCTCAATTCAGTCTAAATATGATGAAAACAGCTCAATTCAGTCATAATATTGCTGAAATGAACTGACAAACAATGAAATAGGTTGGTGTCCAAAAGTGTATTATCTAAGCGAGAGAAGCTCAATTTGTGCATATGAGCTGAATACAGGTCAGAACACTAAAAATGAGCTGCAACTGAGTGAATGTACACTAAATATGATGAAAACAGCTCAATTCAGTCTAAATATGATGAAAACAGCTCAATTCAGTCATAATATTGCTGAATGAGCTGACAAACAATGACATAGGTTGGTGTGTCCAAAAGTGCATTATCTAAGCGAGAGAAGCTCAATTTGGGCATATGAGCTGAATACAGGTCAGAACACTAAAAAATGAGCTGCAACTGAGTGAATGTACACTAAATATGATGAAAACAGCTCAATTCAGTCTAAATATGATGAAAACAGCTCAATTCAGTCATAATATTGCTGAAATGAACTGACAAACAATGAAATAGGTTGGTGTCCAAAAGTGCATTAGCGAGAGAAGCTCAATTTGTGCATATGAGCTGAATACAGGTCAGAACACTAAAAAATGAGCTGCAACTGAGTGAATGTACACTAAATATGATGAAAACAGCTCAATTCAGTCTAAATATGATGAAAACAGCTCAATTCAGTCATAATATTGCTGAAATGAACTGACAAACAATGAAATAGGTTGGTGTCCAAAAGTGTATTATCTAAGCGAGAGAAGCTTAATTTGTGCATATGAGCTGAATACAGGTCAGAACACTAAAAAATGAGCTGCAACAGAGTGAATGCACACTAAATATGATGAAAACAGCTCAATTCAGTCTAAATATGATGAAAACAGCTCAATTCATTTATAATATTGCTAATGAGCTGAAAAGAACTACATATGTTGGTGTGTCCAAAAGTGCATTATCTAAGCGAGAGAAGCTCAATTTGGGCATATGAGCTGAATACAGGTCAGAACACTAAAAAATGAGGTGCAACTGAGTGAATGTACACTAAATATGATGAAAACAGCTCAATTCAGTCTAAATATGATGAAAACAGCTCAAATCAGTCATAATATTGCTGAAATGAGCTGACAAACAATAAAATAGGTTGATGTCCAAAAGTGCATTAGCGAGAGAAGCTTAATTTGTGCATATGAGCTGAATACAGGTCAGAACACTATAAAATTGTCATGACCTGGTGTTTATTTATGGTTTTGTTTTCCTTGTTTTGGGTTTTTAGTTTAATCTGTGTTTAGTTGTTGTTATTTTCCTGTAGTTCTGGTGTTTTGTTTCCTTGGGTTTGTGTTTTGTGTTTCTAGTTGTCTAGTTGTCTAGTCTTGTTTTGTGTTCTAGTTGTCTAGTTGTCTAGTCTTGTTTTGTGTTCTAGTTGTCTAGTCTTGTTTTGTGTTCTAGTTGTCTAGTTGTCTAGTCTTGTTTTGTGTTTCCTGTTTTACTTTGGTAGTCCTGTCCTCCCTGTGTATTGTCTTGAGTTTTGCTTCCTGTGTTTTCCCTCCTGGTTGATTACCAGCCCTGCCCTCATGTGTGTCACCTGTGCCTCGTTGTCTTCCCTGGTCCCTTTGTATATAGTCTGTGTCTTCCCCTTTGTCCTTGCTAGTTCGTCTCGTCTGTGTGGGCTTTGTGTCACTCCATGTCTCGTCCTTGCCATGCCATGCCATGCTTCGCTCCAGGTAGTTTCTTTGTTTATGTTATGTTTTTGAACCCTGCCTTGAACCCTCGCTAAGTTTCCTAGTTTTGCCTAGTTTTGCTTTTCTGGTTTTGCCACGTGTAGTGTGATTTTCAGTTAGTTATTTTGTACTTTACCTTTTGACCACGACAAGTGTGATTTTTAGTTTTGTATTGTTTTGCCCTCCTGGCCTTTAAATAAAGGACTGTTTTTGGAACTTAGAACTGCTCTGCATCCTGCATCTGTGTCCGCTCTCACTCACAAACCCTGACAAAAATGAGCTGCAACTGAGTGAATGTACACTAAATATGATGAAAACAGCTCAATTCAGTCTAAATATGATGAAAACAGCTCAATTCAGTCATAATATTGCTGAAATGAACTGACAAATAATGAAATAGGTTGGTGTCCAAAAGTGCATTAGCGAGAGAAGCTTAATTTGTGCATATGAGCTGAATACAGGTCAGAACACTAAAAAATGAGCTGCAACTGAGTGAATGTACACTAAATATGATGAAAACAGCTCAATTCAGTCTAAATATGATGAAAACAGCTCAATTCAGTCATAATATTGCTGAAATGAACTGACAACCAATGAAATAGGTTGGTGTCCAAAAGTGTATTATCTAAGTGAGAGAAGCTCAATTTGTGGATATGAGCTGAATACAGGTCAGAACACTAAAAAAAGAGCTGCAACTGAGTGAATGTACACTAAATATGATGAAAACAGCTCAATTCAGTCTAAATATGATGAAAACAGCTCAATTCAGTCATAATATTGCTGAAATGAACTGACAAACAATGAAATAGGTTGGTGTCCAAAAGTGCATTAGCGAGAGAAGCTTAATTTGTGCATATGAGCTGAATACAGGGCAGAACACTAAAAAATGAGCTGCAACTGAGTGAATGTACACTAAATATGATGAAAACAGCTCAATTCAGTCTAAATATGATGAAAACAGCTCAATTCAGTCATAATATTGCTGAAATGAACTGACAAACAATAAATAGGTTGGTGTCCAAAAGTGCATTAGCGAGAGAAGCTCAATTTGTGCATATGAGCTGAATACAGGTCAGAACACTAAAAAATGAGCTGCAACTGAGTGAATGTACACTAAATATGATGAAAACAGCTCAATTCAGTCATAATATTGCTGAAATGAACTGACAAACAATGAAATAGGTTGGTGTCCAAAAGTGCATTATCTAAGCGAGAGTAGCTTAATTTGTGCATATGAGCTGAATACAGGTAAGAACACTAAAAAATGAGCTGCAACTGAGTGAATGTACACTAAATATGATGAAAACAGCTCAATTCAGTCTAAATATGATGAAAACAGCTCAATTCAGTCATAATATTGCTGAAATGAACTGACAAACAATGAAATAGCTTGGTGTCCAAAAGTGTATTATCTAAGCGAGAGAAGCTTAATTTGTGCATATGAGCTGAATACAGGTCAGAACACTAAAAAATGAGCTGCAACAGAGTGAATGTACACTAAATATGATGAAAACAGCTCAATTCAGTCTAAATATGATGAAAACAGCTCAATTCATTTATAATATTGTGTTGTGACCTGATCTGGTCACCCCGGATTCCCAGACTCCGTCCCCGATGCACAGAACATTGAATGAAAACCAGTACTGATCAGTTTCAGTTTCGCCTTTATAAAGGGAGAATGCACAGCTCAATACAGACCCCTCGATCTGCTCCTGCAGCTGACCATTTGCATTCTGTCCGTCCCATGCGTTAGGCTCGTTTTATTAATCTTACAACAAGGTGTGGTTACATTTACATAGAAAGGCATAAAAGGTAATGTTTTTCAGTGAAACATGCATATTCAATAATCACAAGGTGGAGGGCGTATACGAAACTAAAAGACATTGAAGTTCTCCCACTCACATCTCAGATGTGAGGGTGTGTGTGTATTCTCACAGATCCTCCTGTTACGGCCTTGAGTATATCTTGTCTCTTTGGTTACATCTCTGGGTCAACTAGGGGTTTGCAGTTCGAATATCTAAACACATCATTAAACATCAGAATGCTTTATGACCTCAGCCAGAGGTCTGGATCTATGCACAACCATACACTTTTACCATATATGCAGACAAACATATATTTTGACCAAGTTTGACCATATATTTCCACAATTCCCCCTTTTGGACTCTACTAAGAGTCCAACACAAAATAAGCAAAAGAAACAACAAACGGTCACATCAGCAAATAGAAAACACTGTGTGTAATCAAACAAAACTATGGGTAAAAGTGACATCTATATATAACAACACTGTGAGTAAATGTCCAAACACCCGGTGTGTGTGTATGCGTGTCAAAACCATTAATGAAGGTGCAAAAAGAAAAAAGACTCTGTGAAAAATGTAATGTATTAAAAACATATCATGTGAGTGTATAAAACGAAACGTGATGGCAAAGTTTAAATCCCTGCATCGAAAATCAGATCGTCCTCCAAGTTCTCTGCCAACAATGGGATAATATAAGAATAATATAAGTAACAAGTAGAACAGTATAAAGATTAATATAAAAATAAATATGTAGTATTACACCTCTGTCCAGGGAACTCGCAGTGTAACCAATAGATCAAAAAAATTATGAACAACCCTAATATGGTTATCCTAACAAGAAAACAAATACATGTTATACATCATAGTATGTGGGGGTATTTTAATCGGTCGGTCTTTCACCGTTCCCGCCCCCAGATACTCCTAACAGCTCAAATATAATGAAAATTATCCTACAGTAAGAATGTTCAAAAGTGTGTCATTCAGCCGTCCACGGGTGGGTCTCGGTCCGTCTGCCTTGTCCATCCAGCCCCCGTCAGGTCCTCTGGTCCTCTCGTCCTCAGGATGTGTCTTCTTTCTTCGGATCCCTGGGGTTAGACTACCCGGGATCCTTGATCTCTGCCAGGGGATTATTCTGCCCCTTTTGTGACAGGATCTGTGTCTGAATCAGCCGATTCAGACTTCTGCGCCCTCAGATCAGTTTGGACGTCCTGTAGAGAGCGTTGAGGCTCCTCTGCGCCTGCGCACTGGCTCCAGTGATACCAGGTGTCCCCCTTTCCTCTCAGCCGAACCGCGTGAGAGGTGCGTTCCGTCACTTGGTAGGGACCGGTCCACCTTGGTTCCGACCACTTCCTTTTATCACCTTCAGGAGGACCCACTCGGCTGTGTGTGGCTCCTTCTGGACTCACCATCTCTCCTTTCTCCTGTAATACAAATTCTAACACCAAAGCTTCAAATTCATTATATTATGGTTAATATTAATACCATACTGCATGCTTCTTCAGTCTCAGCCGGCCAGCTGGTCCAGGAAACTGTCGACCTGTAAGAAGCTCATAGGGTGTGGATTATATGGCGTTATTACCAGAACATCAATACAATAGATAATACTTGAACCCATATAAATTTGGTCTGTGCACAGATTTTAGCCAATTTTTGTTTTAGGTTTGATTCATTCTCTCAACTTTGCCTTGAGACTGTGAATGATAAACAGTACCAAAAGCATGCTTCTTTTTTTTTTCTTTCGGTTAACCATGTCTAGGAATGTAAGTGTTAATCAGAAATTTAATGACAGTTTGTCACGACACCCCACATGGCCTACCCCATGCGCTTCTTCCATGGCAGTTTGTCTCAGTCCAGGTGGCAGTATGGGGCGTCCGTCAGGCCCTCTCCATACTCCTCCTGTGTCAGTCGCCCCTCTAGCTTTCCACAGTGTTTTTTCCTGTGGAGAGGCTTTGTTTTGCAATTCCATCAAATCAGTCCAATCAACAGGGGGAGGCAAGTCTGTTTCTGAACACATAAAAATCATTCGCTCCACATAGCCTGCTGCCTGTTTTGCTGCCTGATCTGCTGCATTGTTTCCTCTTGTGACCCTGTCAGTTCCTGCTCCATGACCTTTGCACTTAATCACAGCCACTTTGCTAGGCAACAACAGAGCTTCAGCAAGCTCTCTCATTTCAGCCTCATGCCGTATAGGTTTGTTAGTTGCAGTGAGAAAACCTGCTCTCAGCCATTGCCCTAATTCCACATGCACTGCTCCTGCCGCATATGCTGAGTCAGTAAAAACATTGATGTCCTGTCCTTGACCTATCTTTAGTGCCTCAATCACTGCCCTCACCTCGGCTCTCTGTGCTGACTGCTGTCCCTCTAATCTTTCTGCTTTCAGTGTTCTCATTTCTTCCCCTGTGTCTTCAACAACCGCGTATGCTGCTCTGAGTCCTTCTGTGTCATGTCTAAAACAGCACTCATCTGTGAACAGATTTCTGGCCTCTGTTAGTGGTGTGGCCTGTAAATCCATTCTGACTTTTTCTTCTCTGGTTACCCTCTCTACACATGTGTGTGGCTCTCCAGCTCCTATCTGCTCTGCCATGTTGATACCATCATGTGTGAAGGTGATGTTTGGTGCTTCTAAAATCTTGCTCAACCTCCTCTGTCTCAATGAGGTGAGTGTGAATGTCTCTGAGTTCACGTATGCCACTACACTATGTGTTGTCAGTACATACAGCTGGTGTCCCATGACCATGTGTGCGGTTTTTTGAATTAGCTTAGCTATTCCTGCTGCGTGTTGTGTGCACTGAGGGTGTCTTTTCTCCATGTTGTCCAGGGGGACACTGATGTACATCAGTATTAGTCTTTCTCCCCCTTTTCTCTGGAACAGGATGCCATTGATGCAGGCATCCGTTCCAGAGACATCCAAATAGAAAAGTAAAGTGTAGTCAGGTGAGGCTAGTTCTGCTGCAGTGGCCAAAGATTGTTTAAGAGCAATGAATGCTTGTTCCGCGGCCTGCGTCCAATTTAGGCGAGCTGACACATTACGCATGCCATGTTCTTTGACAAGGTCTCTGAGAGGTTGTGTGAGGCCAGTGTAGTTAGCAACAAAGTTTCTACTGTAGCCAGTCAAACCGAGAAATGAGAGCATGTCCTTCACTTTATCAGGACGCGGATGATGCAAAATGGTAGATTTGTGCGAAGGCGATATGCTGACCCCCTTTTGTGAAACAATGCGTCCTAAGAAAGCAACTTGTTTCCTGACTAATTGGAGTTTAGATTTGCTGACCTTAAAACCAGCTGTGGCCAGATGTTGCAAAACAGCCTGCGTGGCATCCAGGCAGATTGCTGCCGTTGGAGCTGCGATAAGAAGGTCATCAACGTACTGAATGAGTGTAGTGTTTTCTGGGAGGGTGCAGTGACTGAGTATCTGTTTCAAAACCTGATTAAAAATACCGGGGGAGAGCGCAAAACCTTGAGGTAGCCTGGTGTAGCGATACTGTGTTCCCTGATATGTGAATGAGAAAATGTCTCTGCATTCAGGTGCCAGAGGGAGACAAAAGAAAGCATTAGCTAAATCTATGCAGGTGAACCAGCTCTGTGAAGGATCCAGTTGGGCCAATGCCACGTATGGATTCGGAACTGGTACCGTGGGGGTTGACAGTGCAGCGTTAATGTCCCTCAGATCATGTGCCATGCGATATTTACCTGTCCCTTTCTTTTCTACAGGTAGGATGGGAGTATTCCAGTCTGAGTGAGAGAGTTCCAGCACGCCATTTTCAAAAAGTCCATGAATAGTATCTGCAATGCCAGCTCCGGCTGCTGGCTTGTGTGGATACTGTGGTATCCACAAAGGGCCTGGTGTGTTAATCTGAAACGTCACAGGTTCACAGTCCACCAGACCCACGTCAGTGGGGCCGTCTGCCCATAAATGTGGTGGCAAGCTGTCAATCACAGCCTGTGCCAGAGGATGATCAGTTTTCTCTCTACCATGATGTCTAGCAAGCAGTTCATGTGCCAGAGTGACAGTGTTCATAGTTGAAACAGTTATTTTGTATGCTTTAGCAGATGGAGAATACATGATTTGAGGTAAAGGTGTGGGTTGCCAGTCTGATTGCCCCATGGCACGTTTAACCATGCCACCTAGTTCTTTGGCCTGGTGGTTTGGATGTACAGCTAATGAGACGTGGGGATGCCCTTCGTCACTCATCATGTACCAAGACATTTGTTCTGGAGTGAGGTCCACACCGGCTGCCACGCCCTCAGGTGCCACAAAAATGTCTCGGACTGTAATAGACCAGTCCTGTCCCTCTAGGGAGTGCGCAAACTTCTCATGGTACCAATCAGTTTGCTGCCTGTCATAAAATAGAGTCACATGAGGGGGGTCAGGGGGAGAAACATATGGTTCGACCTGCGCTATCCAGGGCTTCCACCGCAGGTAGGCAGAAAGGATTCCTGGGTTCTGGGGAGTTTCAGGATGTAACATGCCCCAGTAGATGTCAGCACATGGGTCAGTCACAGGTCTCATCAGATATTGTCCGCCTGTGTCTGCAACATTACAGTGGAACATGGTGCCGTCCGGCAGTGTCACTGTCAGCCCGTCTGGGCCGCACAAAATAGATGCTCCAAACTTAATCAGCAAGTCTCTCCCCAGTATATTCAGAGGCAGAAGAGGTGAGTGTACAAAACAGTGTGAAACAGTCTGATGTCCCAACTGAGCAGTCATGGGAGTGGTTATAGGCAGAGTCTGTTTATCCCCAGAGAAGCCCATCACAGTGATAGAGTTGTTGGACAATTCCATAGAAGATGATTGAAACAGTGTAGAACAGGTGGCGCCAGTATCCACCAGAAAAGGCAGTGTCTCATCCTCTACTTGCATAGATAACATCGGGTCTGCCGTGCCGATGTAATCTGAGCTGCTCTGTGGGGTGTGTCATTGTTGTGAGAAGTCACAATCCCACTGTTCCCAGCCGGAAACAGGAAACTGTCCAGTGAATGGAGGTCCTGGGGGGCGGGAGGAAGCCCTCCGTGGACCAGATGCTACACGTCCTCGGGCATACTGTCCCTGTCTGTGTGGACAGTCTTTGGCCCAGTGTCCCAACTCCTCACAGTAATAGCAGCGGTCACGACACTTGGGTCTCCCCTCGGCTGTCCCCTAAGTGTTCCACCCCTTCCGCGCCTGTCTCTCCATCTGCCCCTCCCTGATCCGTACCCCCTGTAGGACCCCGTAGGCTGCTGATAATCAGGAGAATAAGGTGATGGAGGCACCCAAGGTGTGACCGGAGGTGCGTCAGAGCTTTCAGTGACAACCATGACTTTATTATTTTTATCTTTCTTTTTGTCATTGGCCTTCTGTCTGGCCTCAGTCAATTGCAGTTTCAATAATTGTGCTTGCAAATCCTGGACATCTTTACTGTCAGCTTGTGCTGCGTCTTGGGCACGTGCCAAGTGATGTACTAGATGTCTCTCCCACACACTGGAATCACACCCTGCCATGTCTGGGTTATTATCCATGGCAGTTTTTACAGTCTCAGGAACCCCGTTTAGGACGGCGGTCCTGTACCACACCCTCTGAATGCCTGGGTTACCAGGGTGGCACCCGGTGTGTTTGATCCATGTGTCTTTGCTTTGATTAAGATATTCTCTTGGACTCTGTTTGGGGTCCCATTTCAAAGTGGGAACGGCGGCTCCAGCAGGCAGAGGATATTTATGTCTTAGTGCTCTGCCTATTTCAGTGCTGACCTGAGTGAAAGGTGTGTCATCTCTCTGTCTAGTAGTGGCGGCGTCCTCCTCTATGTCCCTCACTTCTGAAGCTGTAAGACACCTAGAAATAACGGCCCGAAAATCACCTAGAGCGAGTCTGTGACCTGCTGTCAGACTGTCAAGTTGACTCAGCCACATTGCTCCACCTTCGGCCACTGGAGGTAATTTATCCACTAGTGCCTGTACATCACCTAGTGGGAATGGACGATATTTGATCTGGTGTTCAGTTTGAATCAGTGGTAACTGATGGTTGAGTGTCTGTGTATTATCATGTCCTTGAGATCTAGTTGTCATGTGGTGTGTTTTGCGTCTGTGTGCTAAGTGTTCAGCTTCATGTGTTTTCAACCACTCCTCAGTAGCCTTGGCCTGTCTCTGTAATAGTTCAAACATCTCTCCCTGCTCCGCGGACCAAACACCCTCGACCTGCATCTGAATTCCAGCTGTCCTCCCTTCCTGTGATCCATCTTTCCGCACGCCTCCCACGTGAAGTGTAGCGTCTCCAAATTGGGGGTTAGCGTGTGCATATGTGTGTGGTGTTAAGTCCTGAGCTATAGCAGCCCGCAACTCCTTTAATTCCTCCTGCAACTGTTGCACCTTGTCTATTTCTCCCTGCTTTGTGTTCACAATGTCTGGTGTCTGTGTTCTGTGTGACAGCGGGGCTTCAGCTGCAACACATAGTGCTCCGTCGCAGCTCAGTTCTCTGTCCTTTCGCAGCTGGAAAGGTGAAAGGGCAGGGGCCTCTGGAGGCCCTTCACGGGTGCTAACTCCCGAGGGTAAAGCAGACACACTACTCACTTGGGACGTGTGAGAGCTGTCATCAGACCACGCCTCAGGGGAATCAGGCATGTCTGTTATGGCCAGTGTGCCTTGAGTTATTTGTAAAACTGGATATAATCCAGCAGATGAATGAGAGGATGGTGGTGCAGTAGGAGGGGGTGGTGTATACGGTGGGGGATCCTTAGGTTTTTCTGCTTTGGCATCCTGTGTTTTGGGCTTCTCAGTCATGAGGTGAGTTACACCCTGACCTATCAAAGCCCATCGCGCCCACTGAACTCTCTTCTCCTCTGCTTTTTCCTGCTCCCTCTTAAATCTCCCTTTCTTAGACCAGCCACACTGCTCTGCACTCTTCCTGGCCTTCTCCCTCTCTGCCTTCGCTTCACCCTCCTTTCTCCAAAACTCCTTCTGTAAACAACCTCTATCTTTCATGCCACGGCCTATTTCTCCCAGCAAATTAATGACTGCCTCCCTCATCTGAGTCATCTCTTCAGATGCGGTTTTAGAGTCAAAAGCCTGATGCAGCGCTTTCTCTAAAATAATCAGTTGAGCTTCTACTGTTTTTAGTGGGCTGTTCGGACCCCACCCATCATCAACAGTGTCTCTGTTAAATTCTCCGTCCATGTCATCAGTCATCAAAGTCTTAGTCATATGATTACGTGAAAATTAAAACTAAAGCTTAATAATAATGTGTTATTTGCAAAACTGTGCTCAGAAGAGTTAACAAAACTATGATGTTAGAAAAGTTCAGAAACTATGTTCACATCAGAAATATATACAAAAGTATGTGTACAACAAAACACTAATCCAGTCCGTGAGTGAACCTACTTCAACAGGCCACTGCTTTACGTTTACACCGATTAAGGTTTCCAGCAGTGCTGCTGCTTCAGTTCACCTCGTCTCTGGCATTCATACACATTCCACACTCATGCTTTACCCATTTATACTGCGAGCTCGGTGTGTGTGTGTCAGTACTGTATCCTCACTTCTCTTTGTTTCTCTTTAGGGGTGCTTCATGAACTCACAGGACTTATTCTCTGGTCTTGCCGTTCAGTGTAAGAACAGCTCACAGTTATTTCATTAATTACTCTCTACTCTCTGATCTTGTCGTCTTTATCTCAGACGACTCACAGTTATGAGTCTCAAGAGTGCCTTTCTTTTCTAGATTCTGGCCGACTGAGAAATATGGCACGCTGTGTCCCTGGTACTCAGTCCAATGGATTCGAGACTAGCCTCTGTCCGTGACACCAGAATCTTATATATCTGTAATTTGGAAGCCTGTTGACTTACTTCAACTCCCGCCTAACTAGTGCGGTCATTGTTTCAGTTTCCAGTCTGTCCAACATGCATACCATGTGTTTTTGCCTGGTCTTGTTCTCTCTCTCTTTTCTGTAGTGATTTAGGGTTCCTCAAGCCCCGGGCCTCAAACCCAGCTTTTCCGGCCCCTCGTCAGAGTACCGGTGGAGTCGCCACACTCAGGATTTTCTGCTACCCCTTTTTCTCTTATTCCTCTGCAGGCATTATCCCTCTGCAGGCATTATTCCTCTGCAGGCATTATTCCTCTGCAGGCATTATTCCTCTGCAGGCATCATTTACTTATCTCTTAAACAGCTGTAATCATTACTCATTTACCGTAGTCATATACATTCACTTACGGTTATTTCACTGTAGTCATATTCATTCACATACAGTTAAATTCATTCAGTCAATGTTCTTTTTGCTTTTACAGACAGATTACTACTAAGACTCGGGACACGTTACATTTTAGAGTAGTCAATGCAGATATAAAAGGTCTGCTTACCTTATTGTTGGCGCCACGTGTCCTCTGTCTGTTCGTAATCGGCCCTTGTGTTCAATTGACGGATCTGAGGATGATTTTTTGCCCTTTGATCCCGGACGAGCCCCCAATTGTTGTGACCTGATCTGGTCACCCCGGATTCCCAGACTCCGTCCCCGATGCACAGAACATTGAATGAAAACCAGTACTGATCAGTTTCAGTTTCGCCTTTATAAAGGGAGAATGCACAGCTCAATACAGACCCCTCGATCTGCTCCTGCAGCTGACCATTTGCATTCTGTCCGTCCCATGCGTTAGGCTCGTTTTATTAATCTTACAACAAGGTGTGGTTACATTTACATAGAAAGGCATAAAAGGTAATGTTTTTCAGTGAAACATGCATATTCAATAATCACAAGGTGGAGGGCGTATACGAAACTAAAAGACATTGAAGTTCTCCCACTCACATCTCAGATGTGAGGGTGTGTGTGTATTCTCACAGATCCTCCTGTTACGGCCTTGAGTATATCTTGTCTCTTTGGTTACATCTCTGGGTCAACTAGGGGTTTGCAGTTCGAATATCTAAACACATCATTAAACATCAGAATGCTTTATGACCTCAGCCAGAGGTCTGGATCTATGCACAACCATACACTTTTACCATATATGCAGACAAACATATATTTTGACCAAGTTTGACCATATATTTCCACAATTGCTAATGAGCTGAAAAGAACTACATATGTTGGTGTGTCCAAAAGTGCATTATCTAAGCGAGAGAAGCTCAATTTGGGCATATGAGCTGAATACAGGTCAGAACACTAAAAAATGAGGTGCAACTGAGTGAATGTACACTAAATATGATGAAAACAACTCAATTCAGTCTAAATATGATGAAAACAGCTCAAATCAGTCATAATATTGCTGAAATGAGCTGACAAACAATGAAATAGGTTGATGTCCAAAAGTGCATTAGCGAGAGAAGCTTAATTTGTGCATATGAGCTGAATACAGGTCAGAACACTAAAAAATGAGCTGCAACTGAGTGAATGTACACTAAATATGATGAAAACAGCTCAATTCAGTCTAAATATGATGAAAACAGCTCAATTCAGTCATAATATTGCTAATGACCTGAAAAACAACTACATATGTTGGTGTGTCCAAAAGTGCATTATCTAAGCGAGAGAAGCTTAATTTGTGCATATGAGCTGAATACAGGTCAGAACACTAAAAAATGAGCTGCAACTGAGTGAATGTACACTAAATATGATGAAAACAGCTCAATTCAGTCATAATGCTGAAATGAACTGACAAACAATGAAATAGGTTGGTGTCCAAAAGTGCATTATCTAAGCGAGAGTAGCTTAATTTGTGCATATGAGCTGAATACAGGTAAGAACACTAAAAAATGAGCTGCAACTGAGTGAATGTACACTAAATATGATGAAAACAGCTCAATTCAGTCATAATATTGCTGAAATGAACTGACAAACAATGAAATAGGTTGGTGTCCAAAAGTGTATTATCTAAGCGAGAGAAGCTTAATTTGTGCATATGAGCTGAATACAGGTCAGAACACTAAAAAATGAGCTGCAACAGAGTGAATGTACACTAAATATGATGAAAACAGCTCAATTCAGTCTAAATATGATGAAAACAGCTCAATTCATTTATAATATTGCTAATGAGCTGAAAAGAACTACATATGTTGGTGTGTCCAAAAGTGCATTATCTAAGCGAGAGAAGCTCAATTTGGGCATATGAGCTGAATACAGGTCAGAACACTAAAAAATGAGGTACAACTGAGTGAATGTACACTAAATATGATGAAAACAGCTCAATTCAGTCTAAATATGATGAAAACAGCTCAAATCAGTCATAATATTGCTGAAATGAGCTGACAAACAATGAAATAGGTTGATGTCCAAAAGTGCATTAGCGAGAGAAGCTTAATTTGTGCATATGAGCTGAATACAGGTCAGAACACTAAAAAATGAGCTGCAACTGAGTGAATGTACACTAAATATGATGAAAACAGCTCAATTCAGTCTAAATATGATGAAAACAGCTCAATTCAGTCATAATATTGCTAATGAGCTGAAAAACAACTACATATGTTGGTGTGTCCAAAAGTGCATTATCTAAGCGAGAGAAGCTTAATTTGTGCATATGAGCTGAATACAGGTCAGAACACTAAAAAATGAGCTGCAACTGAGTGAATGTACACTAAATATGATGAAAACAGCTCAATTCAGTCATAATATTGCTGAAATGAACTGACAAACAATGAAATAGGTTGGTGTCCAAAAGTGTATTATCTAAGCGAGAGAAGCTCAATTTGTGCATATGAGCTGAATACAGGTCAGAACACTAAAAAATGAGCTGCAACAGAGTGAATGTACACTAAATATGATGAAAACAGCTCAATTCAGTCTAAATATGATGAAAACAGCTCAATTCAGTCATAATATTGCTAATGACCTGAAAAACAACTACATATGTTGGTGTGTCCAAAAGTGCATTATCTAAGCGAGAGAAGCTTAATTTGTGCATATGAGCTGAATACAGGTCAGAACACTAAAAAATGAGCTGCAACTGAGTGAATGTACACTAAATATGATGAAAACAGCTCAATTCAGTCTAAATATGATGAAAACAGCTCAATTCATTCATGTAGCTCTCAGCGTAAGTTCAATCAGGAAGACTCTGTTTCCCATCATTCCCTTCATCCCCATCTGCTTCCTAATCTCTTTTCCTCCTCACTCCTCCGCTCCCCCTCTCTTCCGCTCTCTGAGTCAGGTGCTTAATAGTTAGCACCTCCCTCTCCAATCAGCTGTCTCCTTCTGTCCCTCTCCCGACCAATCACAGCTTAGCATGGTATTTAAATGTCTCCATCTCCTCTCCAGCTGCCTTCTGATCGAATTCGGCAATGTACGTACATTTTTTCGCCTCATTTCTTGTCATCGTTCTATTCCGCATGGCTGATTCCGAGCTCGAGCCAGTTCCCGAGGATCCAGTCCTCATGCCTGACGATCAGTCAGAAAGACTGCCTCCTCCTCTGCTCCCAAGGCAAAACGTCGGGCAGCTTCTCCCACTCCTGCTGCTGCCACCGCTGCCGCTCCTCCTGCCGCAGTTGCCACTGCTCCTATCACTCATCACGACCCGCTCACCAGCTCGCTTCAAAATCTGTCGGCGTCTCTTCATGCATTCGATCTCCGCCTGCAAGCAATAGAGAAAGCCCACACATCACCTGCTGCTGCCGCCTCCGCCGCCGCAGCCATGCTGCCCCCCCCGCATCCCACCTACCAGCCGGCAGTCGTCATTCCTCAATCTCTTCCTTCACCATCTGCTCATTCTCTGGCCTCTGCTCAGCCGGCTCCTCTCATAGGTAGGCCTTTTATTTCTCAGTCAGCTAACATCTCCCCTCGGCTGAGGGCCAAGATCCTGCAAGGCAGGGACATTAATCTAATCGGTCTCATTCTGCCCTCTCCTCAATGTGACAAAGCAGTTGCATCAGGCGAAAATCTCACCGCAATTTTAAAATCTGCCGATCCCAGGCTTAACTGTGACCTGACCATCGGGCAGTTTTTAGTTGCATTTGGTATCCTCCGCGACGTTATCTGTTCAGTGTTTCCTGCAAGGCGTCAAGAACTGGATAATTACCTCGCCTTAATCGGGGATCTGCACCTCAGATACGGAAAAAACATTTTCTATCAGTACCACAAGGCATTTTCAAGCAAAGCAGCATTATACATCTCCCACCACAATACTCGTCTGGATTGGTCTGTCCTCGACACAGAACTCCTCGTAATGATTGCCGGGGGATCCCAGATGATATCGTGCAACTCTTGCGGCGCTTCCGGCCATACAGCTCTCCTCTGCCCCTCCGTGCCTTTTCAGGCTGCCGTCACCCGCAGCAATCCTCCCTTCGTTAATCCCGCTATGGACAAACAAGGCCGCCAGGTTCACTTCTTCAACAAAATACCTATTTGCAATAACTTTAATGAAAATGTATGTACTCACCCCACTTGTCACTTTCTTCACATCTGTAGCGCATGCAAGGATGCGCACCCCAGATCTGTGTGTCCTCGTCGCCCACCCGCTCGGACGCACCCTCCGGTGCAAAATCGGAGAGCTTCAAAGACCTTCTAATCAATCACCCCTCTACTCCAATAAATTTAGCACACTTAGCAGCAGACCTGTCTTCTCATCCTGATTCAGTATTTGTTGATCACCTCCTCACTGGTCTCTCTCAAGGTTTTCACGTTGGTGTTTTAGCGCCTCTCTCAACCTCTTATGTATCAAAGAACCTTCAGTCAGCACTGAACGAGCAATCCATAGTTACCGAGCTTTTAGAGAAAGAAATAAAGAAGGGCTACATCTTAGGGCCTTTTAAATCCCCACCGTTTTCACCCTTTCGCACCAGTCCCATCGGCATCGCCACTCGCAAATACTCTGGCAAGAAAAGATTAATTTTCGATCTGTCTGCTCCTCGCTCAGGTCCGTATTCCAGCGTGAATAGCATGATTCCACCCGAACCGTTTTCCCTTCATTACAGCTCTGTAGATAATGCAATTAAACTCATTAAATTAATGGGCAAAGGAGCTTGGCTTTCCAAAGCCGATATCACGGATGCTTTCAAAATCGTTCCCATTCACCCTTCCCAGTGGAATCTTTTCGGCATGAAATGGGATAATAAATTCTATTTCGCTGTGCGCCTCACTTTCGGATGTAGAAGCAGCCCTTGCATATTCAATCTCGTGTCCGAAGCCCTGTGCTGGATCCTGCTAAATAAAATCAGGGTTCCTTCGGTATTACATTTGCTGGACGATTTCCTCTTAATAGATCCCCCTCACGACAGTTCGGGTTCGTCCCTAAAAAAAATTAAAATCCTGTTTCAGTCATCTCGGTGTTCCGCTATCAGAGGAAAAAACACTGGGTCCCAACACCCGCCTAGAATTCCTCGGTATCACGCTCGATTCAGTTGACATGAAAGCCTCTCTCCCAATAGAAAAATTAAATCGCATTAGAGAGATCTCAAAATCCTTTTGCGAAAGGCAGGTTATTTCCAAACAGCAGCTCCTGTCCCTTCTAGGTCATTTAAACTACGCCATGCGCGTCATCCCTCAAGGCCGCTCGTTCATATCTCGCCTCCTGGATACTGCCTCCGCGGCGCCGAATCTCCATGATCTCGTCACACTGGACCAAGGCTGTCGTTCCGATTTGCGTTTCTGGTCCGACCTGCTTCAGCACTGGAACGGCGTCTCCTTTTTCTACGACGACGTAGTTCACTCTTCCGATTCTCTTAGGTTTTTCACAGATGCAGCCCCCTCTGTAGGTTTTGGGGGGTTTTTTCAAGGCCAGTGGTTCGCTTCCAGCTGGCCTCCCCAGTTTTCTCAATTCTCCGGCTCCTCCACGCTTCACGAAATATATCCCATAGCTGCAGCCTGCCACATCTGGGGTCACCTATGGAAACGTAAACGCATCTCAGTGCTTTGCGATAATCAAGCTGTCACCGAAATCATTAATAAAGGACGCTCCTCATCAAAAGACGTCATGCTTTTCATGAGGAGCATCACTTGGTCCTCCGTCATGCACAATTTCATCATTACGGCTAGACACGTCCCCGGCCATTCCAACACTCTCGCTGATTCTCTGTCTCGTTTCAACTTTCAGACTTTCCGGTTCATCTGCCCCGAAGCCAATCCCGTTCCAGTCTCAATTCCTCCATTCCATCTCCTAGCCCTCTCCTAAATCCCAATCCCCTCAGCTCCTATTTACTTTCAGCCAGCGCTTATATGAGAAAAGGCCTGGCCTCGTCCACTCTCAAATCTTATGACTTTGCTTGGAAGGTTTTTGCTTTCTTCTGCTTATCCATTAACATTCCCCTCGAACCTGTATTTACTAACACTGTTTGTGCTTTTGTTTGTTATTGTTTTGAAGTGCGCCACTTTAAACTCCCATATATTAAAACTCTGCTAGCTGGCATTCAATTTAATCTGCGTTGTTCCGATCCTTCTTTCCCCGGGTTTCTCTCTAACCCTTCCATTAAATTGCTACTCAAAGGTATTTCAAAAGTCTCACCCTCTACCGTAGATAACAGGCAGCCTATCACTCTCCCGCTCCTTCATAAATTAATTCTAACCCTCAGATCAGGCGTATTTTCCCCTTATATCGATTCTCTCTTAGAAGCCATTTTTCTCCTAGCCTTCTACGGGTTCCTCAGAATAGGCGAATTTACCACAGCCTCCCTCACTTTCGACCCATCTAAAGACATATCTTTCTCAGACCTAGTTTTTTATCCTAGTCATTTCAAGCTTTCCCTAAAACACTCTAAGAGCAGCGGTGCCTGCTCCATTATCATAGCCCGCAATAATTCATCTTTCTGCCCCTTTAAATCCATGACTAATTATCTACGCGTTCGCCCTCAGTCCGAACCTCTAGCGCCTCTCTTTCTTATCCCCGGAAATTACCCTCTGTCTAGGAATTGGTTTTACGCTCATTTCAAACAAATTCTCATCAAATCTCATCTATCCCCAAATCAATACTCGGGTCACTCCTTTAGAATAGGCGCTGCCACTTCCGCTGCAGCTCAAGGCATGTCCCCTTCATCTCTGCAAACTCTCGGCCGATGGTCCTCTGCCGCCTTCACCTCCTATATTCGCCCGAACACAGACCACGTTCTCGCATCTCAGAGATCTCTCCGCCCCTGGTGAGTTATTCCATTACTGGTGTAATTATATATTCTCGTCTGCTATCCGCATGCCTTCTCCTCCCTCTTCTCGGCATTCTCTAGGCCTCATATTGACACACCCTCAGCCAGTGGGCTCAATTCTCTCATAGCCAGTGGGCTCAATTCTCTCATAGCCAGTGGGCTCAATTCTCTCATAGCCAGTGGGCTCATTTCTCTCATAGCCAGTGGGCTCATTTCTCTCATAGCCAGTGGGCTCAGTTCATGCAAGCCGTTGCTATCCCAGCATCTAATTTATCTCAGCTGTTTCCTTCATCCAGGCATTATCGCCAGCGAGCTTCATTCTCTTAAGGTATCTTGTCTTATCGTTATTTATTTGAAAAAAAAAAAAAAAAAATATAAAAAATAAGAATAAATAATTATATATATATATATTATGAGCTCGTCCAGTTACCTCCCCTCATGTTCTATTTTCTTTTCTCTCCGGCCTTTTCCGGCCTTCTTCGACTTCATTGTCATGATCTTGTTAGTTTTCTTCATCTACTGGTGGTGGTGTATCTCTCTAATCATGTTATAACGTTCTCTCGCCCTTCTCTCCTATCCTACTTGCTTCTTCTATTAATTTCATTCTGTCAGCCCGTGGGCTCTCTGATCAAGGCTTCATTATGAATCCATAATATAGCAATCTCTGCCCGCGGGCTTCATCCCGATTAGGCCGCATCTGATTCTACCTCTGCCAGCGGGCTTCGTTTAATTAAAAAAAAAAAAAAAAAAAAATTCTCTTTCTACGTCGCCCTATTCGTCTTTAGCTTGAGCACACGCTCGCTAAATTCTTCATAGCTCGAGCTTACGCTCGCTTCAGTCCTCCCTCGCCTTCTTTACTAATCTCTCCTCTGTACTGTTTCCCATCTTTCCGCTCTCTTCCTCCTCTCACGGCATCGATTGTTATTTAGCTAGTATATTCATTGCATTCTCTCTAACAAATATGTTTGTCTTTCATGTTCTCCATCTAGAGCCCGCATTGTAAGTATCATCCTTATTTCTCATCTCTGTTATGTTTTGGGGGGGCTTTCTGTTCAGCGGTCTCCCCTCCTGCGGTTTCTCCCTCCTTTCGGACGTGGTCTCCACGACGGGGTCTAGGACGCCAACGCACATTTCTAAATGTATTCTCAATAAATCTTTCTCATTCAGTTCGCTGAGTCTCTCATGATTGAAATGTAGCTCTCAGCGTAAGTTCAATCAGGAAGACTCTGTTTCCCATCATTCCCTTCATCCCCATCTGCTTCCTAATCTCTTTTCCTCCTCACTCCTCCGCTCCCCCTCTCTTCCGCTCTCTGAGTCAGGTGCTTAATAGTTAGCACCTCCCTCTCCAATCAGCTGTCTCCTTCTGTCCCTCTCCCGACCAATCACAGCTTAGCATGGTATTTAAATGTCTCCATCTCCTCTCCAGCTGCCTTCTGATCGAATTCGGCAACCCTCCTCCACCCCATGCACCTCCAGGCCCACGCCAGTTCAGACCTCCTATCTCTTGCCCTCCAGCTCTCCACCACCACCAGGTCTAGACCCCGGGGGGGCTTTCTGTTCAGCGGTCTCCCCTCCTGCGGTTTCTCCCTCCTTTCGGACGTGGTCTCCACGACGGGGTCTAGGACGCCAACGCACATTTCTAAATGTATTCTCAATAAATCTTTCTCATTCAGTTCGCTGAGTCTCTCATGATTGAAATAATATTGCTAATGAGCTGAAAAACAACTACATATGTTGGTGTGTCCAAAAGTGCATTATCTAAGCGAGAGAAGCTTAATTTGTGCATATGAGCTGAATACAGGTCAGAACACTAAAAAATGAGCTGCAACTGAGTGAATGTACACTAAATATGATGAAAACAGCTCAATTCAGTCATAATATTGCTAATGAGCTGAAAAACAACTAAATATGTTGGTGTGTCCAACAGTGCATTATCTCAGCGAGAGAAGCTCAATTTGTGCATATGAGCTGAATACAGGTCAGAACACTAAAAAATGAGCTGCAACTGAGTGAATGTACACTAAATATGATGAAACAGCTCAATTCAGTCATAATATTGCTGAAATGAGCTGACAAACAATGAAACAGGTTGGTGTCCAAAAGTGTATTATCTGAGCGAGAGAAGCTCAATTTGTGCATATGAGCTGACTACAGGTCAGAACACTAAAAAATGAGCTGCAACTGAGTGAATGTACACTAAATATGATGAAAACAGCTCAATTCAGTCTAAATATGATGAAAACAGCTCAATTCAGTCATAATATTGCTAATGAGCTGAAAAACAACTACATATGTTGGTGTGTCCAAAAGTGCATTATCTAAGCGAGAGAAGCTTAATTTGTGCATATGAGCTGAATACAGGTCAGAACACTAAAAAATGAGCTGCAACTGAGTGAATGTACACTAAATATGATGAAAACAGCTCAATTCAGTCATAATATTGCTGAAATGAGCTGACAAACAATGAAATATGTTGGTGTCCAAAAGTGCATTATCTAAGCGAGAGAAGCTTAATTTCAGCTCAATCAGCTCAATTCAGTCATAATATTGCTAATGAGCTGAAAAACAACTACATATGTTGGTGTGTCCAAAAGTGCATTATCTAAGCGAGAGAAGCTTAATTTGTGCATATGAGCTGAATACAGGACAGAACACTAAAAAATGAGCTGCAACTGAGTGAATGTACACTAAATATGATGAAAACAGCTCAATTCAGTCATAATATTGCTGAAATGAGCTGACAAACAATGAAACAGGTTGGTGTCCAAAAGTGTATTATCTGAGCGACAGAAGCTCAATTTGTGCATATGAGCTGAATACAGGTCAGAACACTAAAAAATGAGCTGCAACTGAGTGAATGTACACTAAATATGATGAAAACAGCTCAATTCAGTCTAAATATGATGAAAACAGCTCAATTCAGTCATAATATTGCTAATGAGCTGACAAACAATGACATAGGTTGGTGTGTCCAAAAGTGCATTATCTAAGCGAGAGAAGCTTAATTTGTGCATATGAGCTGAATACAGGTCAGAACACTAAAAATGAGCTGCAACTGAGTGAATGTACACTAATATGATGAAAACAGCTCAATTCAGTCTAATGTAAAATCAGTATTGCTGAAATGAAGCTGACAAACAATGAAATATGTTGGTGTCCAAAAGTGCATTATCTAAGCGAGAGAAGCTCAATTTGTGCATATGAGCTGAATACAGGTCAGAACACTAAAAAATGAGCTGCAACTGAGTGAATGTACACTAAATATGATGAAAACAGCTCAATTCAGTCATAATATTGCTGAAATGAGCTGACAAACAATGAAACAGGTTGGTGTCCAAAGTGTATTATCTGAGCGAGAGAAGCTCAATTTGTGCATATGAGCTGACTACAGGTCAGAACACTAAAAAAATGAGCTGCAACTGAGTGAATGTACACTAAATATGATGAAAACAGCTCAATTCAGTCTAAATATGATGAAAACAGCTCAATTCAGTCATAATATTGCTAATGAGCTGAAAAACAACTACATATGTTGGTGTGTCCAAAAGTGCATTATCTAAGCGAGAGAAGCTTAATTTGTGCATATGAGCTGAATACAGGTCAGAACACTAAAAAATGAGCTGCAACTGAGTGAATGTACACTAAATATGATGAAAACAGCTCAATTCAGTCATAATATTGCTGAAATGAGCTGACAAACAATGAAACAGGTTGGTGTCCAAAAGTGTATTATCTGAGCGAGAGAAGCTCAATTTGTGCATATGAGCTGAATACAGGTCAGAACACTAAAAAATGAGCTGCAACTGAGTGAATGTACACTAAATATGATGAAAACAGCTCAATTCAGTCTAAATATGATGAAAACAGCTCAATTCAGTCATAATATTGCTGAAATGAACTGACAAACAATGAAATAGGTTGGTGTCCAAAAGTGCATTATCTAGCGAGAGAAGCTTAATTTGTGCATATGAGCTGAATACAGGTCAGAACACTAAAAAATGAGCTGCAACTGAGTGAATGTACACTAAATATGATGAAAACAGCTCAATTCAGTCTAAATATGATGAAAACAGCTCAATTCAGTCATAATATTGCTGAAATGAACTGACAAACAATGAAATAGGTTGGTGTCCAAAAGTGTATTATCTAAGCGAGAGAAGCTCAATTTGTGCATATGAGCTGAATACAGGTCAGAACACTAAAAAATGAGCTGCAACTGAGTGAATGTACACTAAATATGATGAAAACAGCTCAATTCAGTCTAAATATGATGAAAACAGCTCAATTCAGTCATAATATTGCTGAAATGAACTGACAAACAATGAAATAGGTTGGTGTCCAAAAGTGCATTATCTAAGCGAGAGAAGCTCAATTTGTGCATATGAGCTGAATACAGGTCAGAACACTAAAAAATGAGCTGCAACTGAGTGAATGTACACTAAATATGATGAAAACAGCTCAATTCAGTCTAAATATGATGAAAACAGCTCAATTCAGTCATAATATTGCTGAAATGAACTGACAAACAATGAAATAGGTTGGTGTCCAAAAGTGTATTATCTAAGCGAGAGAAGCTCAATTTGTGCATATGAGCTGAATACAGGTCAGAACACTAAAAAATGAGCTGCAACTGAGTGAATGTACACTAAATATGATGAAAACAGCTCAATTCAGTCTAAATATGATGAAAACAGCTCAATTCAGTCATAATATTGCTGAAATGAACTGACAAACAATGAAATAGGTTGGTGTCCAAAAGTGCATAGCGAGAGAAGCTTAATTTGTGCATATGAGCTGAATACAGGTCAGAACACTAAAAAATGAGCTGCAACTGAGTGAATGTACACTAAATATGATGAAAACAGCTCAATTCAGTCTAAATATGATGAAAACAGCTCAATTCAGTCATAATATTGCTGAATGAGCTGAAAAACAACTACATATGTTGGTGTCCAAAAGTGCATTATCTAAGCGAGAGAAGCTCAATTTGTGCATATGAGCTGAATACAGGTCAGAACACTAAAAAATGAGCTGCAACTGAGTGAATGTACACTAAATATGATGAAAACAGCTCAATTCAGTCTAAATATGATGAAAACAGCTCAATTCAGTCATAATATTGCTGAAATGAACTGACAAACAATGAAATAGGTTGGTGTCCAAAAGTGTATTATCTAAGCGAGAGAAGCTCAATTTGTGCATATGAGCTGAATACAGGTCAGAACACTAAAAAATGAGCTGCAACTGAGTGAATGTACACTAAATATGATGAAAACAGCTCAATTCAGTCTAAATATGATGAAAACAGCTCAATTCAGTCATAATATTGCTGAAATGAACTGACAAACAATGAAATAGGTTGGTGTCCAAAAGTGTATTATCTAAGCGAGAGAAGCTCAATTTGTGCATATGAGCTGAATACAGGTCAGAACACTAAAAAATGAGCTGCAACTGAGTGAATGTACACTAAATATGATGAAAACAGCTCAATTCAGTCTAAATATGATGAAAACAGCTCAATTCAGTCATAATATTGCTGAAATGAGCTGACAAACAATGAAATAGGTTGGTGTCCAAAAGTGCATTATCTAAGCGAGAGAAGCTTAATTTGTGCATATGAGCTGAATACAGGTCTGAACACTAAAAAATGAGCTGCAACTGAGTGAATGTACACTAAATATGATGAAAACAGCTCAATTCAGTCATAGTATTGCTGAAATGAACTGACAAACAATGAAATAGGTTAGTGTCCAAAAGTGTATTATCTAAGCGAGAGAAGCTCAATTTGTGCATATGAGCTGAATACAGGTCAGAACACTAAAAAATGAGCTGCAACTGAGTGAATGTACACTAAATATGATGAAAACAGCTCAATTCAGTCTAAATATGATGAAAACAGCTCAATTCATTCATAATATTGCTAATGAGCTGAAAAACAACTACATATGTTGGTGTGTCCAAAAGTGCATTATCTAAGCGAGAGAAGCTTAATTTGTGCATATGAGCTGAATACAGGTCAGAACACTAAAAAATGAGCTGCAACTGAGTGAATGTACACTAAATATGATGAAAACAGCTCAATTCAGTCTAAATATGATGAAAACAGCTCAATTCAGTCATAATATTGCTAATGAGCTGACAAACAATGAATTAGGTTGGTGTCCAAAAGTGCATTACCTAAGCGAGAGAAGCTTAATTTGTGCATATGAGCTGAATACAGGTCAGAACACTAAAAAATGAGCTGCAACTGAGTGAATGTACACTAAATATGATGAAAACAGCTCAATTCAGTCTAAATATGATGAAAACAGCTCAATTCAGTCATAATATTGCTGAAATGAACTGACAAACAATGAAATAGGTTGGTGTCCAAAAGTGTATTATCTAAGCGAGAGAAGCTCAATTTGTGCATATGAGCTGAATACAGGTCAGAACACTAAAAAATGAGCTGCAACTGAGTGAATGTACACTAAATATGATGAAAACAGCTCAATTCAGTCTAAATATGATGAAAACAGCTCAATTCAGTCATAATATTGCTAATGAGCTGAAAAACAACTACATATGTTGGTGTGTCCAAAAGTGCATTATCTAAGCGAGAGAAGTTTAATTTGTGCATATGAGCTGAATACAGGTCAGAACACTAAAAAATGAGCTGCAACTGAGTGAATGTACACTAAATATGAAGAAAACAGCTCAATTCAGTCTAAATATGATGAAAACAGCTCAATTCATTCATAATATTGCTAATGAGCTGAAAAACAACTACATATGTTGGTGTGTCCAAAAGTGCATTATCTAAGCGAGAGAAGCTTAATTTGTGCATATGAGCTGAATACAGGTCAGAACACTAAAAAATGAGCTGCAACTGAGTGAATGTACACTAAATATGATGAAAACAGCTCAATTCAGTCTAAATATGATGAAAACAGCTCAATTCATTCATAATATTGCTAATGAGCTGACAAACAATGAATTAGGTTGGTGTCCAAAAGTGCATTACCTAAGCGAGAGAAGCTTAATTTGTGCATATGAGCTGAATACAGGTCAGAACACTAAAAAATGAGCTGCAACTGAGTGAATGTACACTAAATATGATGAAAACAGCTCAATTCAGTCTAAATATGATGAAAACAGCTCAATTCAGTCATAATATTGCTAATGAGCTGACAAACAATGAATAGGTTGGTGTCCAAAAGTGCATTACCTAAGCGAGAGAAGCTTAATTTGTGCATATGAGCTGAATACAGGTCAGAACACTAAAAAATGAGCTGCAACTGAGTGAATGTACACTAAATATGATGAAAACAGCTCAATTCAGTCTAAATATGATGAAAACAGCTCAATTCAGTCATAATATTGCTGAAATGAACTGACAAACAATGAAATAGGTTGGTGTCCAAAAGTGTATTATCTAAGCGAGAGAAGCTCAATTTGTGCATATGAGCTGAATACAGGTCAGAACACTAAAAAATGAGCTGCAACTGAGTGAATGTACACTAAATATGATGAAAACAGCTCAATTCAGTCTAAATATGATGAAAACAGCTCAATTCAGTCATAATATTGCTAATGAGCTGAAAAACAACTACATATGTTGGTGTGTCCAAAAGTGCATTATCTAAGCGAGAGAAGCTTAATTTGTGCATATGAGCTGAATACAGGTCAGAACACTAAAAAATGAGCTGCAACTGAGTGAATGTACACTAAATATGATGAAAACAGCTCAATTCAGTCTAAATATGATGAAAACAGCTCAATTCATTCATAATATTGCTAATGAGCTGACAAACAATGAATTAGGTTGGTGTCCAAAAGTGCATTACCTAAGCGAGAGAAGCTTAATTTGTGCATATGAGCTGAATACAGGTCAGAACACTAAAAAATGAGCTGCAACTGAGTGAATGTACACTAAATATGATGAAAACAGCTCAATTCAGTCTAAATATGATGAAAACAGCTCAATTCAGTCATAATATTGCTAATGAGCTGAAAAACAACTACATATGTTGGTGTGTCCAAAAGTGCATTATCTAAGCGAGAGAAGCTTAATTTGTGCATATGAGCTGAATACAGGTCAGAACACTAAAAAATGAGCTGCAACTGAGTGAATGTACACTAAATATGATGAAAACAGCTCAATTCAGTCATAATATTGCTGAAATGAGCTGACAAACAATGAAACAGGTTGGTGTCCAAAAGTGTATTATCTGAGCGAGAGAAGCTTAATTTGTGCATATGAGCTGAATACAGGTCAGAACACTAAAAAATGAGCTGCAACTGAGTGAATGTACACTAAATATGATGAAAACAGCTCAATTCAGTCTAAATATGATGAAAACAGCTCAATTCAGTCATAATATTGCTAATGAGCTGAAAAACAACTAAATATGTTGGTGTGTCCAAAAGTGCATTATCTAAGCGAGAGAAGCTTAATTTGTGCATATGAGCTGAATACAGGTCAGAACACTAAAAAATGAGCTGCAACTGAGTGAATGTACACTAAATATGATGAAAACAGCTCAATTCAGTCTAAATATGATGAAAACAGCTCAATTCAGTCATAATATTGCTGAATGAGCTGACAAACAATGAAATAGGTTGGTGTCCAAAAGTGCATTATCTAAGCGAGAGAAGCTTAATTTGTGCATATGAGCTGAATACAGGTCAGAACACTAAAAAATGAGCTGCAACTGAGTGAATGTACACTAAATATGATGAAAACAGCTCAATTCAGTCTAAATATGATGAAACAGCTCAATTCAGTCATAATATTGCTGAATGACTGACAAACAATGAAATAGGTTGGTGTCCAAAAGTGTATTATCTAAGCGAGAGAAGCTCAATTGTGCATATGAGCTGAATACAGGTCAGAACACTAAAAAATGAGCTGCAACTGAGTGAATGTACACTAAATATGATGAAAACAGCTCAATTCAGTCTAAATATGATGAAAACAGCTCAATTCAGTCATAATATTGCTGAAATGAACTGACAAACAATGAATAGGTTGGTTGTCCAAAAGTGCATTATCTAAGCGAGAGAAGCTTAATTTGTGCATATGAGCTGAATACAGGTCAGAACACTAAAAAATGAGCTGCAACTGAGTGAATGTACACTAAATATGATGAAAACAGCTCAATTCAGTCTAAATATGATGAAAACAGCTCAATTCAGTCATAATATTGCTGAAATGAACTGACAAACAATGAAATAGGTTGGTGTCCAAAAGTGTATTATCTAAGCGAGAGAAGCTTAATTTGTGCATATGAGCTGAATACAGGTCAGAACACTAAAAAATGAGCTGCAACTGAGTGAATGTACACTAAATATGATGAAAACAGCTCAATTCAGTCTAAATATGATGAAAACAGCTCAATTCAGTCATAATATTGCTGAAATGAACTGACAAACAATGAAATAGGTTGGTGTCCAAAAGTGCATTATCTAAGCGAGAGAAGCTCAATTTGTGCATATGAGCTGAATACAGGTCAGAACACTAAAAAATGAGCTGCAACTGAGTGAATGTACACTAAATATGATGAAAACAGCTCAATTCAGTCTAAATATGATGAAAACAGCTCAATTCAGTCATAATATTGCTGAAATGAACTGACAAACAATGAAATAGGTTGGTGTCCAAAAGTGCATTATCTAAGCGAGAGAAGCTCAATTTGTGCATATGAGCTGAATACAGGTCAGAACACTAAAAAATGAGCTGCAACTGAGTGAATGTACACTAAATATGATGAAAACAGCTCAATTCAGTCTAAATATGATGAAAACAGCTCAATTCAGTCATAATATTGCTGAAATGAACTGACAAACAATGAAATAGGTTGGTGTCCAAAAGTGTATTATCTAAGCGAGAGAAGCTCAATTTGTGCATATGAGCTGAATACAGGTCAGAACACTAAAAAATGAGCTGCAACTGAGTGAATGTACACTAAATATGATGAAAACAGCTCAATTCAGTCTAAATATGATGAAAACAGCTCAATTCAGTCATAATATTGCTGAAATGAACTGACAAACAATGAAATAGGTTGGTGTCCAAAAGTGCATTATCTAGCGAGAGAAGCTCAATTTGTGCATATGAGCTGAATACAGGTCAGAACACTAAAAAATGAGCTGCAACTGAGTGAATGTACACTAAATATGATGAAAACAGCTCAATTCAGTCTAAATATGATGAAAACAGCTCAATTCAGTCATAATATTGCTGAAATGAACTGACAAACAATGAAATAGGTTGGTGTCCAAAAGTGTATTATCTAAGCGAGAGAAGCTCAATTTGTGCATATGAGCTGAATACAGGTCAGAACACTAAAAATGAGCTGCAACTGAGTGAATGTACACTAAATATGATGAAAACAGCTCAATTCAGTCTAAATATGATGAAAACAGCTCAATTCAGTCATAATATTGCTGAAATGAACTGACAAACAATGAAATAGGTTGGTGTCCAAAAGTGCATTATCTAGCGAGAGAAGCTTAATTTGTGCATATGAGCTGAATACAGGTCAGAACACTAAAAAATGAGCTGCAACTGAGTGAATGTACACTAAATATGATGAAAACAGCTCAATTCAGTCTAAATATGATGAAAACAGCTCAATTCAGTCATAATATTGCTGAAATGAACTGACAAACAATGAAATAGGTTGGTGTCCAAAAGTGTATTATCTAAGCGAGAGAAGCTCAATTTGTGCATATGAGCTGAATACAGGTCAGAACACTAAAAAATGAGCTGCAACTGAGTGAATGTACACTAAATATGATGAAAACAGCTCAATTCAGTCTAAATATGATGAAAACAGCTCAATTCAGTCATAATATTGCTGAAATGAACTGACAAACAATGAAATAGGTTGATGTCCAAAAGTGCATTAGCGAGAGAAGCTTAATTTGTGCATATGAGCTGAATACAGGTCAGAACACTAAAAAATGAGCTGCAACTGAGTGAATGTACACTAAATATGATGAAAACAGCTCAATTCAGTCTAAATATGATGAAAACAGCTCAATTCAGTCATAATATTGCTGAAATGAACTGACAAACAATGAAATAGGTTGGTGTCCAAAAGTGTATTATCTAAGCGAGAGAAGCTCAATTTGTGCATATGAGCTGAATACAGGTCAGAACACTGAAATATCAGCTGCAACTGAGTGAATGTACACTAAATATGATGAAAACAGCTCCATCCAGTCTAAATATGATGAAAACAGCTCAATTCATTCATAATATTGCTAATGAGCTGAAAAACAACTACATATGTTGGTGTGTCCAAAAGTGCATTATCTAAGCGAGAGAAGCTTAATTTGTGCATATGAGCTGAATACAGTTCAGAACACTAAAAAATGAGCTACAACTGAGTGAATGTACACTAAATATGATGAAAACAGCTCAATCCAGTCTAAATATGATGAAAATAGCTCAATTCAGTCATAATATTGCTGAAATGAGCTGATGAAACAATGAAATACGTTGATGTCCAAAAGTGCATTAGCGAGAGAAGCTTAATTTGTGCATATGAGCTGAATACAGGTCAGAACACTAAAAAATGAGCTGCAACTGAGTGAATGTACACTAAATATGATGAAAACAGCTCAATTCAGTCTAAATATGATGAAAACAGCTCAATTCAGTCATAATATTGCTGAAATGAACTGACAAACAATGAAATAGGTTGGTGTCCAAAAGTGTATTATCTAAGCGAGAGAAGCTCAATTTGTGCATATGAGCTGAATACAGGTCAGAACACTAAAAAATGAGCTGAATGTACACTATGAGTGAATGAGTGAATGTACACTAAATATGATGAAAACAGCTCAATTCAGTCTAAATATGATGAAAACAGCTCAATTCAGTCATCATATTGCTGAAATGAACTGACAAACAATGAAATAGGTTGGTGTCCAAAAGTGCATTATCTAAGCGAGAGAAGCTTAATTTGTGCATATGAGCTGAATACAGGTCAGAACACTAAAAAATGAGCTGCAACTGAGTGAATGTACACTAAATATGATGAAAACAGCTCAATTCAGTCTAAATATGATGAAAACAGCTCAATTCAGTCATAATATTGCTGAAATGAACTGACAAACAATGAAATAGGTTGGTGTCCAAAAGTGTATTATCTAAGCGAGAGAAGCTCAATTTGTGCATATGAGCTGAATACAGGTCAGAACACTAAAAAATGAGCTGCAACTGAGTGAATGTACACTAAATATGATGAAAACAGCTCAATTCAGTCTAAATATGATGAAAACAGCTCAATTCAGTCATAATATTGCTGAAATGAACTGACAAACAATAAATAGGTTGGTGTCCAAAAGTGCACTAGCGAGAGAAGCTCAATTTGTGCATATGAGCTGAATACAGGTCAGAACACTAAAAAATGAGCTGCAACTGAGTGAATGTACACTAAATATGATGAAAACAGCTCAATTCAGTCTAAATATGATGAAAACAGCTCAATTCAGTCATAATATTGCTGAAATGAACTGACAACAATGAAATAGGTTGGTGGTCCAAAAGTGCATTATCTAAGCGAGAGAAGCTCAATTTGTGCATATGAGCTGAATACAGGTCAGAACACTAAAAAATGAGCTGCAACTGAGTGAATGTACACTAAATATGATGAAAACAGCTCAATTCAGTCTAAATATGATGAAAACAGCTCAATTCAGTCATAATATTGCTGAAATGAACTGACAAACAATGAAATAGGTTGGTGTCCAAAAGTGTCATTATCTAAGCGAGAGAAGCTCAATTTGTGCATATGAGCTGAATACAGGTCAGAACACTAAAAAATGAGCTGCAACTGAGTGAATGTACACTAAATATGATGAAAACAGCTCAATTCAGTCTAAATATGATGAAAACAGCTCAATTCATTTATAATATTGCTAATGAGCTGAAAAGAACTACATATGTTGGTGTGTCCAAAAGTGCATTATCTAAGCGAGAGAAGCTCAATTTGGGCATATGAGCTGAATACAGGTCAGAACACTAAAAAATGAGGTGCAACTGAGTGAATGTACACTAAATATGATGAAAACAGCTCAATTCAGTCTAAATATGATGAAAACAGCTCAAATCAGTCATAATATTGCTGAAATGAGCTGACAAACAATGAAATAGGTTGATGTCCAAAAGTGCATTAGCGAGAGAAGCTTAATTTGTGCATATGAGCTGAATACAGGTCAGAACACTAAAAAATGAGCTGCAACTGAGTGAATGTACACTAAATATGATGAAAACAGCTCAATTCAGTCATAATATTGCTGAAATGAACTGACAAACAATGAAATAGGTTGGTGTCCAAAAGTGTATTATCTAAGCGAGAGAAGCTCAATTTGTGCATATGAGCTGAATACAGGTCAGAACACTAAAAAATGAGCTGCAACTGAGTGAATGTACACTAAATATGATGAAAACAGCTCAATTCAGTCTAAATATGATGAAAACAGCTCAATTCAGTCATAATATTGCTGAAATGAACTGACAAACAATGAAATAGGTTGATGTCCAAAAGTGCATTAGCGAGAGAAGCTTAATTTGTGCATATGAGCTGAATACAGGTCAGAACACTAAAAAATGAGCTGCAACTGAGTGAATGTACACTAAATATGATGAAAACAGCTCAATTCAGTCTAAATATGATGAAAACAGCTCAATTCAGTCATAATATTGCTGAAATGAACTGACAAACAATGAAATAGGTTGGTGTCCAAAAGTGTATTATCTAAGCGAGAGAAGCTCAATTTGTGCATATGAGCTGAATACAGGTCAGAACACTGAAATATCAGCTGCAACTGAGTGAATGTACACTAAATATGATGAAAACAGCTCCATCCAGTCTAAATATGATGAAAACAGCTCAATTCATTCATAATATTGCTAATGAGCTGAAAAACAACTACATATGTTGGTGTGTCCAAAAGTGCATTATCTAAGCGAGAGAAGCTTAATTTGTGCATATGAGCTGAATACAGTTCAGAACACTAAAAAATGAGCTACAACTGAGTGAATGTACACTAAATATGATGAAAACAGCTCAATCCAGTCTAAATATGATGAAAATAGCTCAATTCAGTCATAATATTGCTGAAATGAGCTGATGAACAATGAAATACGTTGATGTCCAAAAGTGCATTAGCGAGAGAAGCTTAATTTGTGCATATGAGCTGAATACAGGTCAGAACACTAAAAATGAGCTGCAACTGAGTGAATGTACACTAAATATGATGAAAACAGCTCAATTCAGTCTAAATATGATGAAAACAGCTCAATTCAGTCATAATATTGCTGAAATGAACTGACAAACAATGAAATAGGTTGGTGTCCAAAAGTGTATTATCTAAGCGAGAGAAGCTCAATTTGTGCATATGAGCTGAATACAGGTCAGAACACTAAAAAATGAGCTGAATGTACACTATGAGTGAATGAGTGAATGTACACTAAATATGATGAAAACAGCTCAATTCAGTCTAAATATGATGAAAACAGCTCAATTCAGTCATCATATTGCTGAAATGAACTGACAAACAATGAAATAGGTTGGTGTCCAAAAGTGCATTATCTAAGCGAGAGAAGCTTAATTTGTGCATATGAGCTGAATACAGGTCAGAACACTAAAAAATGAGCTGCAACTGAGTGAATGTACACTAAATATGATGAAAACAGCTCAATTCAGTCTAAATATGATGAAAACAGCTCAATTCAGTCATAATATTGCTGAAATGAACTGACAAACAATGAAATAGGTTGGTGTCCAAAAGTGTATTATCTAAGCGAGAGAAGCTCAATTTGTGCATATGAGCTGAATACAGGTCAGAACACTAAAAAATGAGCTGCAACTGAGTGAATGTACACTAAATATGATGAAAACAGCTCAATTCAGTCTAAATATGATGAAAACAGCTCAATTCAGTCATAATATTGCTGAAATGAACTGACAAACAATAAATAGGTTGGTGTCCAAAAGTGCATTAGCGAGAGAAGCTCAATTTGTGCATATGAGCTGAATACAGGTCAGAACACTAAAAAATGAGCTGCAACTGAGTGAATGTACACTAAATATGATGAAAACAGCTCAATTCAGTCATAATATTGCTGAAATGAACTGACAAACAATGAAATAGGTTGGTGTCCAAAAGTGTATTATCTAAGCGAGAGAAGCTCAATTTGTGCATATGAGCTGAATACAGGTCAGAACACTAAAAAATGAGCTGCAACTGAGTGAATGTACACTAAATATGATGAAAACAGCTCAATTCAGTCTAAATATGATGAAAACAGCTCAATTCAGTCATAATATTGCTGAAATGAACTGACAAACAATGAAATAGGTTGGTGTCCAAAAGTGTATTATCTAAGCGAGAGAAGCTCAATTTGTGCATATGAGCTGAATACAGGTCAGAACACTAAAAAATGAGCTGCAACTGAGTGAATGTACACTAAATATGATGAAAACAGCTCAATTCAGTCTAAATATGATGAAAACAGCTCAATTCATTTATAATATTGCTAATGAGCTGAAAAGAACTACATATGTTGGTGTGTCCAAAAGTGCATTATCTAAGCGAGAGAAGCTCAATTTGGGCATATGAGCTGAATACAGGTCAGAACACTAAAAAATGAGCTGCAACTGAGTGAATGTACACTAAATATGATGAAAACAGCTCAATTCAGTCTAAATATGATGAAAACAGCTCAATTCATTCATAATATTGCTAATGAGCTGAAAAACAACTACATATGTTGGTGTGTCCAAAAGTGCATTATCTAAGCGAGAGAAGCTTAATTTGTGCATATGAGCTGAATACAGGTCAGAACACTAAAAAATGAGCTGCAACTGAGTGAATGTACACTAAATATGATGAAAACAGCTCAATCCAGTCTAAATATGATGAAAATAGCTCAATTCAGTCATAATATTGCTGAAATGAGCTGATGAACAATGAAATACGTTGATGTCCAAAAGTGCATTAGCGAGAGAAGCTTAATTTGTGCATATGAGCTGAATACAGGTCAGAACACTAAAAAATGAGCTGCAACTGAGTGAATGTACACTAAATATGATGAAAACAGCTCAATTCAGTCTAAATATGATGAAAACAGCTCAATTCAGTCATAATATTGCTGAAATGAACTGACAAACAATGAAATAGGTTGGTGTCCAAAAGTGTATTATCTAAGCGAGAGAAGCTCAATTTGTGCATATGAGCTGAATACAGGTCAGAACACTAAAAAATGAGCTGCAACTGAGTGAATGTACACTAAATATGATGAAAACAGCTCAATTCAGTCTAAATATGATGAAAACTGTCAGGGTTTGTGGATGAGGTGAGGACACAGTTGCAGGACGCAGAGCGGTTAAAATCCAAAAGAGTCTTTTATTTAAAGGCCAGGAGGGCAAAACAATACAAAACTAAAAATCACACTACGTGGTCAAAAGGAGAGTCCAAAATAACCTAACCAAAAATCACACCTTGCGTGGAAAACAAAAACAAAACATCAAACAAAGAAACTACCTGAAGCATAGCATAGCATGGCATGGCATGGCATGGACGAGACGTAGACATAGATACAAAGCCCACACAGACGAGACGAACTAGCAAGGACAAAGGGGAAGACACAGACTATATACAAGGGGACCAGGGAAGACAACGAGGCACAGGTGACACACATGAGGGCAGGGCTGGTAATCAACCAGGAGGGAAAACACAGGAAGCAAAACTCAAAGACAATACACAGGGAGGACAGGACTACCAAAGTAAAACAGGAAACACAAAACAAGACTAGACAACTGGAAACACAAAACAAGACTAGACAACTGGAAACACAAAACAAGACTAGACAACTGGAAACACAAAACAAGACTAGACAACTGGAAACACAAAACAAGACTAGACAACTGGAAACACAAAACAAGACTAGACAACTAGAAACACAAAACAAGACTAGACAACTAGAAACACAAAACAAGACTAGACAACTAGACAACTAGAACACAAAACAAGACTAGACAACTAGACAACTAGAACACAAAACAAGACTAGACAACTAGACAACTAGAACACAAAACAAGACTAGGCAACTAGACAACTAGAACACAAAACAAGACTAGGCAACTAGAAACACAAAACACAAACCCAAGGAAACAAAACACCAGAACTACAGGAAAAATAACTATAACTAAACACAGATTAAACTAAAAACCCAAAACAAGTAATCAAAACCATAAACAAACACCAGATCGTGACAGAACCCCCCCTTCAAGGAACGGCTCCCAGACGTTCCTAAAAACACAAAACAAGGGTTCAAACTAAAATACAGGGAGCCAGATTTCAAAGTCTTAGAAACAAAGACACAAGGACTAGAGTTCAAGAAGGTCCTGGCCATGGGCTAACAGGGGCAACGGAGACAGAGGCCCCGCGAAACAGAAGTCTGGGGTGCTTGAGGGGCAGAGTCAGAAATGGAGGGGACAGGGACCCTCCAGGGTCCGGGCGAAAGCCCAGCATGGACAGGGGTGAGGACCCTCCGGGGTCCGGGCGGAAGCACAGCATGGACATGGCTGAGGGCCCTCCGGGGTCCGGGCGGAAGACCACCAGCGATGGAGACGCGGGCCCTCCGGGGTCCGGGCGGAAGACCACCAGCGATGGAGACGCGGACCCTCCGGGGTCCAGCGATGGAGACGCGGACCCTCCGGGGTCCGGGCGGAAGACCACCAGCGATGACGAGGCTGCGGACCCTCCAGGGTCCGGGCAGAACACCAGCGAGGACGAGGCAGCGGACCCTCCAGGGTCCGGGCAGAACACCAGCGAGGACGAGGCAGCGGACCCTCCAGGGTCCGGGCAGAACACCAGCGAAGACGAGGCAGCGGACCCTCCAGGGTCCGGGCAGAACACCAGCGCCGAAGACGAAGCAGAAGACCCTCCAGGGTCCAGACAGGAAGCCAGAGCCGAGGACGAAGCAGAAGACCCTCCAGGGTCCAGACAGGAAGCCAGAGCCGAGGACGAAGCAGAAGACCCTCCAGGGTCCAGACAGGAAGCCAGAGACGAAACCAGAGCGGGGGACCCTCCAGGGTCCCGACAGGAAGCCAGAGACGAGGACGAAGCGGGGGACCCTCCAGGGTCCCGACAGGAAACCAGAGACGAGGACGAAGCGGGGGACCCTCCAGGGTCCCGACAGGAAACCAGAGCAGGGGACCCTCCAGGGTCCCGACAGGAAGCCAGAGCAGGGGACCCTCCAGGGTCCCGACAGGAAGCCAGAGCAGGGGGCCCTCCAGGGTCCCGACAGGAAACCAGAGACGAAGACGAAGCAGGGGACCCTCCAGGGTCCCGACAGGAAACCAGAGGAGGGGACCCTCCAGGGTCCCGACAGGAAACGAGCGACGCCGTCTGGAGCCCGCCCTCTGGCCGAGACGGGAGGAGCGACGCCGTCTGGAGCCCGCCCTCTGGCCGAGACGGGAGGAGCGACGCCGTCTGGAGCCCGCCCTCTGGCCGAGACGGGAGGAGCGACGCCGTCTGGAGCCCGCCCTCTGGCCGAGACGGGGGGAGCGACGCCGTCTGGAGCCCGTCCTCTGGCCGAGACGGGAGGAGCGACGCCGTCTGGAGCCCGCCCCTGGGCGGCACCGGAGAGGGTGGCGTCATCTGGAGCCCGCCCCTGGGCGGCACCGGAAGGGATGGCGTCATCTGGAGCCCGCCCTCTGGCGGCACCGGAAAGGGTGGCGCCGTCTGGAGCCCGCCCTCTGGCCGAGGCGGGGGGAGCGACGTCGTCTGGAGCCCGCCCTCTGGCCGAGGCGGGGGGAGCGATGACGTCGTCTGGAGCCCGCCCTCTGGCCGAGGCGGGGGGAGCGACGCCGTCTGGAGCCCGCCCTCTGGCCGAGGCGGGGGGAGCGACGCCGTCTGGAGCCCGCCCTCTGGCCGAGACGGGAGAAGCGACGCCGTCTGGAGCCCGCCCTCTGGCCGAGACGGGAAGAGCGACGCCGTCTGGAGCCCGCCCTCTGGCCGAGGCGGGAGGAGCGATGACGTCGTCTGGAGCCCGCCCTCTGGCCGAGACGGGAGGAGGAACGCCGTCTGGAGCCCGCCCTCTGGCCGAGGCGGGAGGAGCGATGACGTCGTCTGGAGCCCGCCCTCTGGCCGAGACGGGAAGAGCGACGCCGTCTGGAGCCCGCCCTCTGGCCGAGACGGGAGGAGGAACGCCGTCTGGAGCCCGCCCTCTGGCCGAGGCGGGGGGGAGCGATGGCGTCGTCTGGAGCCCGCCCCTTGGCGGCCCCGGAAGGGATGGCGTCATCTGGAGCCCGCCCCTTGGCGGCCCCGGAAGGGATGGCGTCATCTGGAGCCCGCCCCTTGGCGGCCCCGGAAGGGATGGCGTCATCTGGAGCCCGCCCCTTGGCGGCCCCGGAAGGGATGGCGTCATCTGGAGCCCGCCCCTTGGCGGCCCCGGAAGGGATGGCGTCATCTGGAGCCCGCCCCTTGGCGGCCCCGGAAGGGATGGCGTCATCTGGAGCCCGCCCTCTGGCGGCCCCGGAAGGGATGGCGTCATCTGGAGCCCGCCCCTGGGCGGCCCCGGAAGGGATGACGACATCTGGAGCCCGCCCCTGGGCGGCACCGGAAGGGATGGCGTCATCTGGAGCCCGCCCTCTGGCGGCACCGGAAGGGATGACGACATCTGGAGCCCGCCCTCAGGAGTTGGGGCTGACACAGCCGGTTCTAGGACTGGGCGGGGAAACCAGGAGGGCAGCATGGGGGCCACGGGCGCCGGGAACTTCTCCATATCCGTGAACGCCCTGGCATAATGGAGGTGGAGCCAAGGGTTAGCGCTCAACGCTAGGTCCATCTTGGCTTTAAGTTCCTCCTTGGCCTTCCATACACTCCCCAGTATCTGGAGCACAGTTATCCGGTGGTTAGTCCACTGCCATGCCTCCTCCCTGTCCGTTGGAGGTGATGGCAGGTTATCCACCAGGGCCAGCTCTGCCTGGAGCTTCCTCCTGAGCTGGTTCATCAGGCTCCAGATTATAGCGAGCTCAGAAGGGGTCACCTCCCGGCTCCGGCTAGTAATAGCCGAAAGTTCCTGCTCTGCGTTTGCTGTGTCCATTGTTGGCTAGTTCGTACTGTCAGGGTTTGTGGATGAGGTGAGGACACAGTTGCAGGACGCAGAGCGGTTAAAATCCAAAAGAGTCTTTTATTTAAAGGCCAGGAGGGCAAAACAATACAAAACTAAAAATCACACTACGTGGTCAAAAGGAGAGTCCAAAATAACCTAACCAAAAATCACACCTTGCGTGGAAAACAAAAACAAAACATCAAACAAAGAAACTACCTGAAGCATAGCATAGCATGGCATGGCATGGCATGGACGAGACGTAGACATAGATACAAAGCCCACACAGACGAGACGAACTAGCAAGGACAAAGGGGAAGACACAGACTATATACAAGGGGACCAGGGAAGACAACGAGGCACAGGTGACACACATGAGGGCAGGGCTGGTAATCAACCAGGAGGGAAAACACAGGAAGCAAAACTCAAAGACAATACACAGGGAGGACAGGACTACCAAAGTAAAACAGGAAACACAAAACAAGACTAGACAACTGGAAACACAAAACAAGACTAGACAACTGGAAACACAAAACAAGACTAGACAACTGGAAACACAAAACAAGACTAGACAACTGGAAACACAAAACAAGACTAGACAACTGGAAACACAAAACAAGACTAGACAACTAGAAACACAAAACAAGACTAGACAACTAGAAACACAAAACAAGACTAGACAACTAGACAACTAGAACACAAAACAAGACTAGACAACTAGACAACTAGAACACAAAACAAGACTAGACAACTAGACAACTAGAACACAAAACAAGACTAGGCAACTAGACAACTAGAACACAAAACAAGACTAGGCAACTAGAAACACAAAACACAAACCCAAGGAAACAAAACACCAGAACTACAGGAAAAATAACTATAACTAAACACAGATTAAACTAAAAACCCAAAACAAGTAATCAAAACCATAAACAAACACCAGATCGTGACAAAAACAGCTCAATTCAGTCATAATATTGCTGAAATGAACTGACAAACAATGAAATAGGTTGGTGTCCAAAAGTGCATTAGCGAGAGAAGCTTAATTTGTGCATATGAGCTGAATACAGGGCAGAACACTAAAAAATGAGCTGCAACTGAGTGAATGTACACTAAATATGATGAAAACAGCTCAATTCAGTCTAAATATGATGAAAAAAGCTCAATTCAGTCATAATATTGCTGAAATGAACTGACAAACAATAAATAGGTTGGTGTCCAAAAGTGCATTAGCGAGAGAAGCTCAATTTGTGCATATGAGCTGAATACAGGTCAGAACACTAAAAAATGAGCTGCAACTGAGTGAATGTACACTAAATATGATGAAAACAGCTCAATTCAGTCTAAATATGATGAAAACAGCTCAATTCAGTCATAATATTGCTGAAATGAACTGACAACCAATGAAATAGGTTGGAGTCCAAAAGTGTATTATCTAAGCGAGAGAAGCTTAATTTGTGCATATGAGCTGAATACAGGTCAGAACACTAAAAAATGAGCTGCAACTGAGTGAATGTACACTAAATATGATGAAAACAGCTCAATTCAGTCATAATATTGCTGAAATGAGCTGACAAACAATGAAATAGGTTGGTGTCCAAAAGTGCATTATCTAAGCGAGAGTAGCTTAATTTTTGCATATGAGCTGAATACAGGTCAGAACACTAAAAAATGAGCTGCAACTGAGTGAATGTACACTAAATATGATGAAAACAGCTCAATTCAGTCTAAATATGATGAAAACAGCTCAATTCAGTCATAATATTGCTGAAATGAACTGACAACCAATGAAATAGGTTGGAGTCCAAAAGTGTATTATCTAAGCGAGAGAAGCTTAATTTGTGCATATGAGCTGAATACAGGTCAGAACACTAAAAAATGAGCTGCAACTGAGTGAATGTACACTAAATATGATGAAAACAGCTCAATTCAGTCATAATATTGCTGAAATGAGCTGACAAACAATGAAATAGGTTGGTGTCCAAAAGTGCATTATCTAAGCGAGAGTAGCTTAATTTCAATCATGAGAGACTCAGCGAACTGAATGAGAAAGATTTATTAAGTACAAAGTTTGAATGTGCATTGGCGTCCTAGACCCCATCGTGAAGACCACATCCGGAAAGGGGGGAAAACGCAAGAGGAGAGGCTGCTGGATCATAAGATCCCCCCCGGGGTCTAGACCTGGTGGTGGTGGAGAGCTGGAGGGCAGGAAATAGGAGACCTTACTGGCGTGGATCTGGTGGTGCTTGGGGTGGAGGAGGGTTGCCGGGTTCGATCAGAAGACAGCTGGAGAAGAGACGAAGACTTTTAAATTTCGTGCTAAGCTGTGATTGGTCAGGAGAGGGATAGAAAGCGACAGCTCATTGGTGAGGGAGGTGCTTTCTATTAAGCACCTGACTAAGTGAGCGGAAGAGAGGGGGAGCAGAGGAGTGAGGGATAGAGGGAGAAAGATTAGGAAGCGGATAGGGATAAATGGTGAATGATGGGAAATAGAGTCTTCCTGATTGAACTTACGCTGAGAGCTACATTTGTGCATATGAGCTGAATACAGGTCAGAACACTAAAAAATGAGCTGCAACTGAGTGAATGTACACTAAATATGATGAAAACAGCTCAATTCAGTCTAAATATGATGAAAACAGCTCAATTCAGTCATAATATTGCTGAAATGAACTGACAAACAATGAAATAGGTTGGTGTCCAAAAGTGTATTATCTAAGCGAGAGAAGCTCAATTTGTGCATATGAGCTGAATACAGGTCAGAACACTAAAAAATGAGCTGCAACTGAGTGAATGTACACTAAATATGATGAAAACAGCTCAATTCAGTCTAAATATGATGAAAACAGCTCAATTCAGTCATAATATTGCTGAAATGAACTGACAAACAATGAAATAGGTTGGTGTCCAAAAGTGTATTATCTAAGCGAGAGAAGCTCAATTTGTGCATATGAGCTGAATACAGGTCAGAACACTGAAATATCAGCTGCAACTGAGTGAATGTACACTAAATATGATGAAAACAGCTCCATCCAGTCTAAATATGATGAAAACAGCTCAATTCATTCATAATATTGCTAATGAGCTGAAAAACAACTACATATGTTGGTGTGTCCAAAAGTGCATTATCTAAGCGAGAGAAGCTTAATTTGTGCATATGAGCTGAATACAGGTCAGAACACTAAAAAATGAGCTGCAACTGAGTGAATGTACACTAAATATGATGAAAACAGCTCAATCCAGTCTAAATATGATGAAAATAGCTCAATTCAGTCATAATATTGCTGAAATGAGCTGATAAACAATGAAATACGTTGATGTCCAAAAGTGCATTAGCGAGAGAAGCTTAATTTGTGCATATGAGCTGAATACAGGTCAGAACACTAAAAAATGAGCTGCAACTGAGTGAATGTACACTAAATATGATGAAAACAGCTCAATTCAGTCTAAATATGATGAAAACAGCTCAATTCAGTCATAATATTGCTGAAATGAACTGACAACCAATGAAATAGGTTGGTGTCCAAAAGTGCATTATCTAAGCGAGAGTAGCTTAATTTGTGCATATGAGCTGAATACAGGTCAGAACACTAAAAAATGAGCTGCAACTGAGTGAATGTACACTAAATATGATGAAAACAGCTCAATTCAGTCTAAATATGATGAAAACAGCTCAATTCAGTCATAATATTGCTGAAATGAACTGACAAACAATGAAATAGGTTGGTGTCCAAAAGTGTATTATCTAAGCGAGAGAAGCTCAATTTGTGCATATGAGCTGAATACAGGTCAGAACACTAAAAAATGAGCTGCAACTGAGTGAATGTACACTAAATATGATGAAAACAGCTCAATTCAGTCTAAATATGATGAAAACAGCTCAATTCAGTCATAGTATTGCTGAAATGAACTGACAAACAATGAAATAGGTTAGTGTCCAAAAGTGTATTATCTAAGCGAGAGAAGCTTAATTTGTGCATATGAGCTGAATACAGGTCAGAACACTAAAAAATGAGCTGCAACTGAGTGAATGTACACTAAATATGATGAAAACAGCTCAATTCAGTCTAAATATGATGAAAACAGCTCAATTCATTCATAATATTGCTAATGAGCTGAAAAACAACTACATATGTTGGTGTGTCCAAAAGTGCATTATCTAAGCGAGAGAAGCTTAATTTGTGCATATGAGCTGAATACAGGTCAGAACACTAAAAAATGAGCTGCAACTGAGTGAATGTACACTAAATATGATGAAAACAGCTCAATTCAGTCATAATATTGCTAATGAGCTGAAAAACAACTAAATATGTTGGTGTGTCCAACAGTGCATTATCTCAGCGAGAGAAGCTCAATTTGTGCATATGAGCTGAATACAGGTCAGAACACTAAAAAATGAGCTGCAACTGAGTGAATGTACACTAAATATGATGAAAACAGCTCAATTCAGTCATAATATTGCTGAAATGAGCTGACAAACAATGAAACAGGTTGGTGTCCAAAAGTGTATTATCTGAGCGAGAGAAGCTCAATTTGTGCATATGAGCTGACTACAGGTCAGAACACTAAAAAATGAGCTGCAACTGAGTGAATGTACACTAAATATGATGAAAACAGCTCAATTCAGTCTAAATATGATGAAAACAGCTCAATTCAGTCATAATATTGCTAATGAGCTGAAAAACAACTACATATGTTGGTGTGTCCAAAAGTGCATTATCTAAGCGAGAGAAGCTTAATTTGTGCATATGAGCTGAATACAGGTCAGAACACTAAAAAATGAGCTGCAACTGAGTGAATGTACACTAAATATGATGAAAACAGCTCAATTCAGTCTAAATATGATGAAAACAGCTCAATTCATTCATGTAGCTCTCAGCGTAAGTTCAATCAGGAAGACTCTGTTTCCCATCATTCCCTTCATCCCCATCTGCTTCCTAATCTCTTTTCCTCCTCACTCCTCCGCTCCCCCTCTCTTCCGCTCTCTGAGTCAGGTGCTTAATAGTTAGCACCTCCCTCTCCAATCAGCTGTCTCCTTCTGTCCCTCTCCCGACCAATCACAGCTTAGCATGGTATTTAAATGTCTCCATCTCCTCTCCAGCTGCCTTCTGATCGAATTCGGCAATGTACGTACATTTTTTCGCCTCATTTCTTGTCATCGTTCTATTCCGCATGGCTGATTCCGAGCTCGAGCCAGTTCCCGAGGATCCAGTCCTCATGCCTGACGATCAGTCAGAAAGACTGCCTCCTCCTCTGCTCCCAAGGCAAAACGTCGGGCAGCTTCTCCCACTCCTGCTGCTGCCACCGCTGCCGCTCCTCCTGCCGCAGTTGCCACTGCTCCTATCACTCATCACGACCCGCTCACCAGCTCGCTTCAAAATCTGTCGGCGTCTCTTCATGCATTCGATCTCCGCCTGCAAGCAATAGAGAAAGCCCACACATCACCTGCTGCTGCCGCCTCCGCCGCCGCAGCCATGCTGCCCCCCCCGCATCCCACCTACCAGCCGGCAGTCGTCATTCCTCAATCTCTTCCTTCACCATCTGCTCATTCTCTGGCCTCTGCTCAGCCGGCTCCTCTCATAGGTAGGCCTTTTATTTCTCAGTCAGCTAACATCTCCCCTCGGCTGAGGGCCAAGATCCTGCAAGGCAGGGACATTAATCTAATCGGTCTCATTCTGCCCTCTCCTCAATGTGACAAAGCAGTTGCATCAGGCGAAAATCTCACCGCAATTTTAAAATCTGCCGATCCCAGGCTTAACTGTGACCTGACCATCGGGCAGTTTTTAGTTGCATTTGGTATCCTCCGCGACGTTATCTGTTCAGTGTTTCCTGCAAGGCGTCAAGAACTGGATAATTACCTCGCCTTAATCGGGGATCTGCACCTCAGATACGGAAAAAACATTTTCTATCAGTACCACAAGGCATTTTCAAGCAAAGCAGCATTATACATCTCCCACCACAATACTCGTCTGGATTGGTCTGTCCTCGACACAGAACTCCTCGTAACGATTGCCGGGGGATCCCAGATGATATCGTGCAACTCTTGCGGCGCTTCCGGCCATACAGCTCTCCTCTGCCCCTCCGTGCCTTTTCAGGCTGCCGTCACCCGCAGCAATCCTCCCTTCGTTAATCCCGCTATGGACAAACAAGGCCGCCAGGTTCACTTCTTCAACAAAATACCTATTTGCAATAACTTTAATGAAAATGTATGTACTCACCCCACTTGTCACTTTCTTCACATCTGTAGCGCATGCAAGGATGCGCACCCCAGATCTGTGTGTCCTCGTCGCCCACCCGCTCGGACGCACCCTCCGGTGCAAAATCGGAGAGCTTCAAAGACCTTCTAATCAATCACCCCTCTACTCCAATAAATTTAGCACACTTAGCAGCAGACCTGTCTTCTCATCCTGATTCAGTATTTGTTGATCACCTCCTCACTGGTCTCTCTCAAGGTTTTCACGTTGGTGTTTTAGCGCCTCTCTCAACCTCTTATGTATCAAAGAACCTTCAGTCAGCACTGAACGAGCAATCCATAGTTACCGAGCTTTTAGAGAAAGAAATAAAGAAGGGCTACATCTTAGGGCCTTTTAAATCCCCACCGTTTTCACCCTTTCGCACCAGTCCCATCGGCATCGCCACTCGCAAATACTCTGGCAAGAAAAGATTAATTTTCGATCTGTCTGCTCCTCGCTCAGGTCCGTATTCCAGCGTGAATAGCATGATTCCACCCGAACCGTTTTCCCTTCATTACAGCTCTGTAGATAATGCAATTAAACTCATTAAATTAATGGGCAAAGGAGCTTGGCTTTCCAAAGCCGATATCACGGATGCTTTCAAAATCGTTCCCATTCACCCTTCCCAGTGGAATCTTTTCGGCATGAAATGGGATAATAAATTCTATTTCGCTGTGCGCCTCACTTTCGGATGTAGAAGCAGCCCTTGCATATTCAATCTCGTGTCCGAAGCCCTGTGCTGGATCCTGCTAAATAAAATCAGGGTTCCTTCGGTATTACATTTGCTGGACGATTTCCTCTTAATAGATCCCCCTCACGACAGTTCGGGTTCGTCCCTAAAAAAAATTAAAATCCTGTTTCAGTCATCTCGGTGTTCCGCTATCAGAGGAAAAAACACTGGGTCCCAACACCCGCCTAGAATTCCTCGGTATCACGCTCGATTCAGTTGACATGAAAGCCTCTCTCCCAATAGAAAAATTAAATCGCATTAGAGAGATCTCAAAATCCTTTTGCGAAAGGCAGGTTATTTCCAAACAGCAGCTCCTGTCCCTTCTAGGTCATTTAAACTACGCCATGCGCGTCATCCCTCAAGGCCGCTCGTTCATATCTCGCCTCCTGGATACTGCCTCCGCGGCGCCGAATCTCCATGATCTCGTCACACTGGACCAAGGCTGTCGTTCCGATTTGCGTTTCTGGTCCGACCTGCTTCAGCACTGGAACGGCGTCTCCTTTTTCTACGACGACGTAGTTCACTCTTCCGATTCTCTTAGGTTTTTCACAGATGCAGCCCCCTCTGTAGGTTTTGGGGGGTTTTTTCAAGGCCAGTGGTTCGCTTCCAGCTGGCCTCCCCAGTTTTCTCAATTCTCCGGCTCCTCCACGCTTCACGAAATATATCCCATAGCTGCAGCCTGCCACATCTGGGGTCACCTATGGAAACGTAAACGCATCTCAGTGCTTTGCGATAATCAAGCTGTCACCGAAATCATTAATAAAGGACGCTCCTCATCAAAAGACGTCATGCTTTTCATGAGGAGCATCACTTGGTCCTCCGTCATGCACAATTTCATCATTACGGCTAGACACGTCCCCGGCCATTCCAACACTCTCGCTGATTCTCTGTCTCGTTTCAACTTTCAGACTTTCCGGTTCATCTGCCCCGAAGCCAATCCCGTTCCAGTCTCAATTCCTCCATTCCATCTCCTAGCCCTCTCCTAAATCCCAATCCCCTCAGCTCCTATTTACTTTCAGCCAGCGCTTATATGAGAAAAGGCCTGGCCTCGTCCACTCTCAAATCTTATGACTTTGCTTGGAAGGTTTTTGCTTTCTTCTGCTTATCCATTAACATTCCCCTCGAACCTGTATTTACTAACACTGTTTGTGCTTTTGTTTGTTATTGTTTTGAAGTGCGCCACTTTAAACTCCCATATATTAAAACTCTGCTAGCTGGCATTCAATTTAATCTGCGTTGTTCCGATCCTTCTTTCCCCGGGTTTCTCTCTAACCCTTCCATTAAATTGCTACTCAAAGGTATTTCAAAAGTCTCACCCTCTACCGTAGATAACAGGCAGCCTATCACTCTCCCGCTCCTTCATAAATTAATTCTAACCCTCAGATCAGGCGTATTTTCCCCTTATATCGATTCTCTCTTAGAAGCCATTTTTCTCCTAGCCTTCTACGGGTTCCTCAGAATAGGCGAATTTACCACAGCCTCCCTCACTTTCGACCCATCTAAAGACATATCTTTCTCAGACCTAGTTTTTTATCCTAGTCATTTCAAGCTTTCCCTAAAACACTCTAAGAGCAGCGGTGCCTGCTCCATTATCATAGCCCGCAATAATTCATCTTTCTGCCCCTTTAAATCCATGACTAATTATCTACGCGTTCGCCCTCAGTCCGAACCTCTAGCGCCTCTCTTTCTTATCCCCGGAAATTACCCTCTGTCTAGGAATTGGTTTTACGCTCATTTCAAACAAATTCTCATCAAATCTCATCTATCCCCAAATCAATACTCGGGTCACTCCTTTAGAATAGGCGCTGCCACTTCCGCTGCAGCTCAAGGCATGTCCCCTTCATCTCTGCAAACTCTCGGCCGATGGTCCTCTGCCGCCTTCACCTCCTATATTCGCCCGAACACAGACCACGTTCTCGCATCTCAGAGATCTCTCCGCCCCTGGTGAGTTATTCCATTACTGGTGTAATTATATATTCTCGTCTGCTATCCGCATGCCTTCTCCTCCCTCTTCTCGGCATTCTCTAGGCCTCATATTGACACACCCTCAGCCAGTGGGCTCAATTCTCTCATAGCCAGTGGGCTCAATTCTCTCATAGCCAGTGGGCTCATTTCTCTCATAGCCAGTGGGCTCAGTTCATGCAAGCCGTTGCTATCCCAGCATCTAATTTATCTCAGCTGTTTCCTTCATCCAGGCATTATCGCCAGCGAGCTTCATTCTCTTAAGGTATCTTGTCTTATCGTTATTTATTTGAAAAAAAAAAAAAATATATAAAAAATAAAAATAAATAATTATATATATATATATTATGAGCTCGTCCAGTTACCTCCCCTCATGTTCTATTTTCTTTTCTCTCCGGCCTTTTCCGGCCTTCTTCGACTTCATTGTCATGATCTTGTTAGTTTTCTTCATCTACTGGTGGTGGTGTATCTCTCTAATCATGTTATAACGTTCTCTCGCCCTTCTCTCCTATCCTACTTGCTTCTTCTATTAATTTCATTCTGTCAGCCCGTGGGCTCTCTGATCAAGGCTTCATTATGAATCCATAATATAGCAATCTCTGCCCGCGGGCTTCATCCCGATTAGGCCGCATCTGATTCTACCTCTGCCAGCGGGCTTCGTTTAATTAAAAAAAAAAAAAAAAAAAATTCTCTTTCTACGTCGCCCTATTCGTCTTTAGCTTGAGCACACGCTCGCTAAATTCTTCATAGCTCGAGCTTACGCTCGCTTCAGTCCTCCCTCGCCTTCTTTACTAATCTCTCCTCTGTACTGTTTCCCATCTTTCCGCTCTCTTCCTCCTCTCACGGCATCGATTGTTATTTAGCTAGTATATTCATTGCATTCTCTCTAACAAATATGTTTGTCTTTCATGTTCTCCATCTAGAGCCCGCATTGTAAGTATCATCCTTATTTCTCATCTCTGTTATGTTTTGGGGGGGCTTTCTGTTCAGCGGTCTCCCCTCCTGCGGTTTCTCCCTCCTTTCGGACGTGGTCTCCACGACGGGGTCTAGGACGCCAACGCACATTTCTAAATGTATTCTCAATAAATCTTTCTCATTCAGTTCGCTGAGTCTCTCATGATTGAAATGTAGCTCTCAGCGTAAGTTCAATCAGGAAGACTCTGTTTCCCATCATTCCCTTCATCCCCATCTGCTTCCTAATCTCTTTTCCTCCTCACTCCTCCGCTCCCCCTCTCTTCCGCTCTCTGAGTCAGGTGCTTAATAGTTAGCACCTCCCTCTCCAATCAGCTGTCTCCTTCTGTCCCTCTCCCGACCAATCACAGCTTAGCATGGTATTTAAATGTCTCCATCTCCTCTCCAGCTGCCTTCTGATCGAATTCGGCAACCCTCCTCCACCCCATGCACCTCCAGGCCCACGCCAGTTCAGACCTCCTATCTCTTGCCCTCCAGCTCTCCACCACCACCAGGTCTAGACCCCGGGGGGGCTTTCTGTTCAGCGGTCTCCCCTCCTGCGGTTTCTCCCTCCTTTCGGACGTGGTCTCCACGACGGGGTCTAGGACGCCAACGCACATTTCTAAATGTATTCTCAATAAATCTTTCTCATTCAGTTCGCTGAGTCTCTCATGATTGAAATAATATTGCTAATGAGCTGAAAAACAACTACATATGTTGGTGTGTCCAAAAGTGCATTATCTAAGCGAGAGAAGCTTAATTTGTGCATATGAGCTGAATACAGGTCAGAACACTAAAAAATGAGCTGCAACTGAGTGAATGTACACTAAATATGATGAAAACAGCTCAATTCAGTCATACTATTGCTAATGAGCTGAAAAACAACTAAATATGTTGGTGTGTCCAACAGTGCATTATCTCAGCGAGAGAAGCTCAATTTGTGCATATGAGCTGAATACAGGTCAGAACACTAAAAAATGAGCTGCAACTGAGTGAATGTACACTAAATATGATGAAAACAGCTCAATTCAGTCATAATATTGCTGAAATGAGCTGACAAACAATGAAACAGGTTGGTGTCCAAAAGTGTATTATCTGAGCGAGAGAAGCTCAATTTGTGCATATGAGCTGACTACAGGTCAGAACACTAAAAAATGAGCTGCAACTGAGTGAATGTACACTAAATATGATGAAAACAGCTCAATTCAGTCTAAATATGATGAAAACAGCTCAATTCAGTCATAATATTGCTAATGAGCTGAAAAACAACTACATATGTTGGTGTGTCCAAAAGTGCATTATCTAAGCGAGAGAAGCTTAATTTGTGCATATGAGCTGAATACAGGTCAGAACACTAAAAAATGAGCTGCAACTGAGTGAATGTACACTAAATATGATGAAAACAGCTCAATTCAGTCATAATATTGCTGAAATGAGCTGACAAACAATGAAATATGTTGGTGTCCAAAAGTGCATTATCTAAGCGAGAGAAGCTTAATTTCAGCTCAATCAGCTCAATTCAGTCATAATATTGCTAATGAGCTGAAAAACAACTACATATGTTGGTGTGTCCAAAAGTGCATTATCTAAGCGAGAGAAGCTTAATTTGTGCATATGAGCTGAATACAGGTCAGAACACTAAAAAATGAGCTGCAACTGAGTGAATGTACACTAAATATGATGAAAACAGCTCAATTCAGTCATAATATTGCTGAAATGAGCTGACAAACAATGAAATATGTTGGTGTCCAAAAGTGCATTATCTAAGCGAGAGAAGCTCAATTTGTGCATATGAGCTGAATACAGGTCAGAACACTAAAAAATGAGCTGCAACTGAGTGAATGTACACTAAATATGATGAAAACAGCTCAATTCAGTCATAATATTGCTGAAATGAGCTGACAAACAATGAAACAGGTTGGTGTCCAAAAGTGTATTATCTGAGCGAGAGAAGCTCAATTTGTGCATATGAGCTGAATACAGGTCAGAACACTAAAAAATGAGCTGCAACTGAGTGAATGTACACTAAATATGATGAAAACAGCTCAATTCAGTCTAAATATGATGAAAACAGCTCAATTCAGTCATAATATTGCTAATGAGCTGAAAAACAACTACATATGTTGGTGTGTCCAAAAGTGCATTATCTAAGCGAGAGAAGCTTAATTTGTGCATATGAGCTGAATACAGGTCAGAACACTAAAAAATGAGCTGCAACTGAGTGAATGTACACTAAATATGATGAAAACAGCTCAATTCAGTCATAATATTGCTGAAATGAGCTGACAAACAATGAAACAGGTTGGTGTCCAAAAGTGTATTATCTGAGCGAGAGAAGCTCAATTTGTGCATATGAGCTGAATACAGGTCAGAACACTAAAAAATGAGCTGCAACTGAGTGAATGTACACTAAATATGATGAAAACAGCTCAATTCAGTCTAAATATGATGAAAACAGCTCAATTCAGTCATAATATTACTGAAATGAACTGACAAACAATGAAATAGGTTGGTGTCCAAAAGTGCATTATCTAAGCGAGAGAAGCTTAATTTGTGCATATGAGCTGAATACAGGTCAGAACACTAAAAAATGAGCTGCAACTGAGTGAATGTACACTAAATATGATGAAAACAGCTCAATTCAGTCATAATATTGCTGAAATGAGCTGACAAACAATGAAATATGTTGGTGTCCAAAAGTGCATTATCTAAGCGAGAGAAGCTTAATTTGTGCATATGAGCTGAATACAGGTCAGAACACTAAAAATGAGCTGCAACTGAGTGAATGTACACTAATATGATGAAAACAGCTCAATTCAGTCTAAATATGATGAAAACAGCTCAATTCAGTCTAAATATGATGAAACAGCTCAATTCAGTCATGATATTGCTAATGAGCTGAAAAACAACTACATATGTTGGTGTGTCCAAAAGTGCATTATCTAAGCGAGAGAAGCTCATTTGGGCATATGAGCTGAATACAGGTCAGAAAACTAAAAAATGAGCTGCAACTGAGTGAATGTACACTAAATATGATGAAAACAGCTCAATTCAGTCTAAATATGATGAAAACAGCTCAATTCAGTCATAATATTGCTGAAATGAACTGACAAACAATGAAATAGGTTGGTGTCCAAAAGTGTATTATCTAAGCGAGAGAAGCTCAATTTGTGCATATGAGCTGAATACAGGTCAGAACACTAAAAAATGAGCTGCAACTGAGTGAATGTACACTAAATATGATGAAAACAGCTCAATTCAGTCTAAATATAATGAAAACAGCTCAATTCAGTCATAATATGCTGAAATGAACTGACAAACAATGAATAGGTTGGTGTCCAAAAGTGCATTAGCGAGAGAAGCTTAATTTGTGCATATGAGCTGAATACAGGTCAGAACACTAAAAAATGAGCTGCAACTGAGTGAATGTACACTAAATACGATGAAAACAGCTCAATTCAGTCTAAATATGATGAAAACAGGTCAAATCAGTCATAATATTGCTGAAATGAGCTGACAAACAACGAAATAGGTTGATGTCCAAAAGTGCATTAGCGAGAGAAGCTTAATTTGTGCATATGAGCTGAATACAGGTCAGAACACTAAAAAATGAGCTGCAACTGAGTGAATGTACACTAAATACGATGAAAACAGCCCAATTCAGTCTAAATATGATGAAAACAGGTCAAATCAGTCATAATATTGCTGAAATGAGCTGACAAACAACGAAATAGGTTGATGTCCAAAAGTGCATTAGCGAGAGAAGCTTAATTTGTGCATATGAGCTGAATACAGGTCAGAACACTAAAAAATGAGCTGCAACTGAGTGAATGTACACTAAATATGATGAAAACAGCTCAATTCAGTCTAAATATGATGAAAACAGCTCAATTCAGTCATAATATTGCTGAAATGAACTGACAAACAATGAAATAGGTTGGTGTCCAAAAGTGTATTATCTAAGCGAGAGAAGCTCAATTTGTGCATATGAGCTGAATACAGGTCAGAACACTAAAAATGAGCTGCAACTGAGTGAATGTACACTAAATATGATGAAAACAGCTCAATTCAGTCTAAATATGATGAAAACAGCTCAATTCAGTCATAATATTGCTGAAATGAACTGACAAACAATGAAATAGGTTGGTGTCCAAAAGTGTATTATCTAAGCGAGAGAAGCTCAATTTGTGCATATGAGCTGAATACAGGTCAGAACACTAAAAATGAGCTGCAACTGAGTGAATGTACACTAAATATGATGAAAACAGCTCAATTCAGTCTAAATATGATGAAAACAGCTCAATTCAGTCATAATATTGCTGAAATGAACTGACAAACAATGAAATAGGTTGGTGTCCAAAGTGTATTATCTAAGCGAGAGAAGCTCAATTTGTGCATATGAGCTGAATACAGGTCAGAACACTAAAAAATGAGCTGCAACTGAGTGAATGTACACTAAATATGATGAAAACAGCTCAATTCAGTCTAAATATGATGAAAACAGCTCAATTCAGTCATAATATTGCTGAAATGAGCTGACAAACAATGAAATAGGTTGGTGTCCAAAAGTGCATTATCTAAGCGAGAGAAGCTTAATTTGTGCATATGAGCTGAATACAGGTCAGAACACTAAAAAATGAGCTGCAACTGAGTGAATGTACACTAAATATGATGAAAACAGCTCAATTCAGTCATAGTATTGCTGAAATGAACTGACAAACAATGAAATAGGTTAGTGTCCAAAAGTGTATTATCTAAGCGAGAGAAGCTCAATTTGTGCATATGAGCTGAATACAGGTCAGAACACTAAAAAATGAGCTGCAACTGAGTGAATGTACACTAAATATGATGAAAACAGCTCAATTCAGTCTAAATATGATGAAAACAGCTCAATTCATTCATAATATTGCTAATGAGCTGAAAAACAACTACATAGGTTGGTGTGTCCAAAAGTGCATTATCTAAGCGAGAGAAGCTTAATTTGTGCATATGAGCTGAATACAGGTCAGAACACTAAAAAATGAGCTGCAACTGAGTGAATGTACACTAAATATGATGAAAACAGCTCATTCAGTCTAAATATGATGAAAACAGCTCAATTCATTCATAATATTGCTAATGAGCTGACAAACAATGAATTAGGTTGGTGTCCAAAAGTGCATTACCTAAGCGAGAGAAGCTTAATTTGTGCATATGAGCTGAATACAGGTCAGAACACTAAAAAAGGAGCTGCAACTGAGTGAATGTACACTAAATATGATGAAAACAGCTCAATTCAGTCTAAATATGATGAAAACAGCTCAATTCAGTCATAATATTGCTGAAATGAACTGACAAACAATGAAATAGGTTGGTGTCCAAAAGTGTATTATCTAAGCGAGAGAAGCTCAATTTGTGCATATGAGCTGAATACAGGTCAGAACACTAAAAAATGAGCTGCAACTGAGTGAATGTACACTAATATGATAAAACAGCTCAATTCAGTCTAAATATGATGAAAACAGCTCAATTCAGTCATAATATTGCTAATGAGCTGAAAAACAACTACATATGTTGTGGGTCCAAAAGTGCATTATCTAGCGAGAGAAGTTAATTTGTGCATATGAGCTGAATACAGTCAGAACACTAAAAAAATGAGCTGCAACTGAGTGAATGTACACTAAATATGAAAAACAGCTCAATTCAGTCTAATATGATGAAAACAGCTCAATTCAGTCATAATATTGCTGAAATGAGCTGACAAACAATGAAACAGGGTTGGTGTCCAAAAAGTGTATTATCTGAGCGAGAGAAGCTCAATTTGTGCATATGACTGACTACAGTCAGAACACTAAAAAATGAGCTGCAACTGAGTGAATGTACACTAAATATGATGAAAACAGCTCAATTCAGTCTAAATATGATGAAAACAGCTCAATTCATCATAATATTGCTAATGAGCTGAAAAAACAACTACATATGTTGGTGTGTCCAAAAGTGCATTATCTAAGCGAGAGAAGCTTAATTTGTGCATATGAGCTGAATACAGGTCAGAACACTAAAAAATGAGCTGCAACTGAGTGAATTGTACACTAAATATGATGAAAACAGCTCAATTCAGTCATAATATTGCTGAAGATGAGCTGACAAACAATGAAACAGGTTGGTGTCCAAAAGTGCTATTATCTGAGCGAGAGAAGCTCAATTTGTGCATATGAGCTGACTACAGGTCAGAACACTAAAAAATGAGCTGCAACGGAGTGAATGTACACTAATAGATGAAACA